>NW_022196894.1:28512750-28524580 GCF_008632895.1 Mastomys coucha | reverse complement strand
CCAGAGGATGAGGAGTCTGGGCATTAGAGAGAGGAAAGAGGGTACATCTTGGCTCTGTCAGCAGCCCTGAGATAAGATAACATTTCATATCTACCAGCCCACAGAAATGATTAATAGGGCTTAATACTGCTTTCAGCTCTCTGGCCTATTAGAATTTGTCATTAAGTACAGGCAGCTGTAGAGCTGTCTCTTTACTGGAGCTGTGCAAGGCTGTTGCTGAGCAAATCTGGCTGAGGTTCTGTAAGCTGGAGAGAACACCAGAGAGAGGAGATAGGAACGTTGATCAGTCCACCATGACCCTGAGTTTGGGTATATGGATGGTTGCTGGCAGGGTCATGTGCTTCCTAGCCACACAATGCACACAATGGACAGGGCACCCACTGAAAGACACACTCTCGCCTTCCATTGCTTCCCTGAGGCAGTTGGCCTGGGTTGCAAAGCCCTGGGCATTTTCCTGGAAGGCTAGACACAGAAGCAGAGGGAAGGATCTCTAACATGACCTTGCTACCTATGGGATGATTCGACTGCGCTGGGCAGCCTGTCCTCCATCAGTCTTTCGGGGCCAAGTGAGGCTGGCTGGTCAGTTCCCAGATCTCTTTGCAGCCCAACTGGCTTCTTTGCTCTGTCTCCCTCTCTTTGCGTTCTTCATCATCGAAGCTGTCCACTCCCTGTGACCCGTTGCATCAATGACAGGCTGAGCATCTGAGGACACTCCTGGGCCAAGCATATATAAATCAGCACAGGTGGTAATGTGTGAAAAGCTTACATGTGTCTCAGTAATGTATACCAAGGCTCTACCACCCAGACAAGACTTGGAGCATTCCCCACCCACCCTAACCTCCCTGTTTCCTAGATTCTTATTTACATATGCATGCATTCATTCATGTGTTCATTCATTCATTCATTCATCCAACCACACTTTAGTTGACCTGTTCTTTTAATGAAAGATTTTATTTTACTAATGAGTATGTGTTTGCCTAAGGAGGCCAGAAGGGCACTTTGGATCCTGTGGAGCTGTAGTTTGAGACTTTTGTGAGCCTTTTGTTGTAGCAGTTGAGATCTAAATTTCAGTCTTCAGGTAGAGCTGTAAGGGCTCTTAACTTTTGAGACATCTCTCCAGCTGTAAGTTTTGTTTTTATTTTTACATTACTACTACTACTACTACTACTACTACTACTACTACTACTACTACTACTACTACTATTATTATTATTATTATTATTATTATTATTATTATTATTATTATTATAGTTGTGTGTGTGTTAGGTATACTTGTTAGTAGAAGTATGTAAAGGTGACCTGAAGTTGATGCTAGGTGTTTGTCCTTGATTGTTCTTCACTTCTGTTTTGTTTTGTTTTGTTTTTCCTGAGAGAAGATCTCTCCCTGAGCTTGAAGCTCAGTTTGGCTAGATGGTTGGCCGATGAGCCTCAGGGTCCTACCTGTTTCTGTCCTGTCCTTACCCATCAGTGCTGTGGGCTGTCATTTGTCACCATGGACAGCTTTTTATGTAGATTCTGGGGATCCAAACTCAAGCCTTGTGTATCAGGTGCCTTATGGAGTGAGCTACCCCTGTAGCCTCATTTCTGATACGGTTTTGATGAAGCCAGTTGCCCATGCATTCCTGATTTAATTTGATAAATTCATGGGTGGCCAGTTTTCATTTCCACAAATAAGTTATTTTTCTTTTTCAGTCTGTGTCTCACTGTTTGCTCCAGACATTTGTACAAACAAGATACAGGATTATTCTGTATACATAGTGGGCAAACTGCTGCTTAGCAAAAATGGAGTCACTGAAGGCAAAGCATAGCCTGAAGAATGCTATCCTGTCCAATATGGAGTAACTCGGGACAGGCACTGCCTGCTGCCATCAGTTGGTCAGTCCATTTAGTGAACATGCTTGATCGTCCACCTGAGGCATGGCTGGGAGAGACAGTTATTCGCTTACCTTTCCTTGAGCGGTTGCTACATGTGGGCTGACATTTGGAGGCTTTGCATGTGTTCCTAGTTCAGACAGGAAGGGGGAAATGCAGACAGACAGTGGACAATGGACCGGCCCAGTGCCTCTCAGGCAGGCGCTTATAGTAGCAGGTGATGAGGAGAGATGTGTCCATGAAAGTTACTGAGGTGGCAGTGTGAGCGCTTTCTTACAGCTCTAGAAGACATCCTTGTGCTCTCCTGTCCTCGGATCTGGGTTTGTGTCACATCCTTCATTTCTAGAGGCTGTATGGTTGCAGCACATCATCAAAACTTTTTGGCTGTCCGTTTCCTCTTGTTTGAAACAGGACAGTTGTACTTCCTCCCAGGTGTGCTGGAAGATTCAATAACCTGATGATGGTGAAGCACAATTTGTGGAAAACAGTTGTGCATTCTAGACAGCTAGGAGCTGGTGGTTGGTCCGGTGACTTTTTGGGAGTGTGTATAGAGGGTTAAATGGTGGTTCCTAAAATATGTCCATGCCCTGGCTCCCCGGAACGTGCGGGTGTGACATTATTTGTATCAAGGGCCTTTCAAGATATAGTTGAGACAAGATCAATGATGATTACTAAGGGCAGGGGAGGGGCTTGTAACATCAATCATTGCCCTATACAGACAAAAGAGAAGATGCTGAGAAGGGAACATGGTCTTTTGAAAACAGAGGCTGAGGGCTGGAGAGTTGGCTCAGTAGTTAAGAGGACTGACTGCTCTTCGGAAGGTCCTGAGTTCAAATCCCAGCAACCACATGGTGGCTCACAACCATCCATAATGAGATCTGCCACCCTCTTTTGGTGTGTCTGAAGGCAGCTACACTGTACTTAGATATAATAATAAATAAATAAATATTTAGGCCGGAGCAAGCAGGGCCGACCCGGAACGAGAAACCTTCATTCCCAGCAACCACATGATGGCTCACAACCATCAGTACAGCTACAGTGTACCCATACACATAAAATAAATAAACCTTATAAAAAAAGAAAAGAAAACCAAACAGAGGCTGAGATGCAGTAGCACAGCCACAGCCAAGGAATGCATGCAGATGCAGCCTTGGAGTCAGAGGAAGCAAGGAATGATTTCTCCCACAGCTTTAAGGCCTGGCGGCATGTTGATTTCTGACGGCTAGCTTCCAGAGCCATAACAGTAAATGTCTACTGCTGTAAAGCCACCCATTGTCATTTGTCATGGCGGCCCTGGCAAAGGGATAAAATGTTTGTCACCTGCCATCCTGGCTTGTTTTATATCAGCTTGACCCAGGCTAGAATCATCAGAGAGGAGGGAGCCTCAACTGAGAAAATGCCTCTATAGTATCTGGCTATAAGACATTTTTAAAATTAGAGATGGCTGGGGGAGGGTCTAGCCCATTGTAGATAGTGCCATCCCTAGGCTGGTGGTCCTAGGTTCTGTAAGAAAACATGCTGAATAAGCCAGTAAGCAGCATCCGTCCATGGCTGCTATATCAGCTCCTGCCTCCAGGTTCCTGTTTGAGTTCCTGACTTCCATCAGTGATGAACTACGATGTGGAAGTGTAAGCCCAATAAACCCTTTCTTCCCCAACTTGTTTTTTGGTCATGATGTTTCATCATTAGAGAAACCCTAACCTGTTGTCTTTTATTAGAGTTTGATGGATAGATGTAGTTTAATTAATGTCTAGTATATCTCTACACTTCCATTTGCCAGCTTATGAACTTCTTTTCACAGGATCGCTATTTCCCCTCCCCACCCAAGCTTTTAAAATGTATGAGACAATTAGCAGGCAGCCAATGACATGATGTTTGGCACAACAAACGGATGCCAGGTGACACCATAATAGGGTTTGTCACAAATTCTGTCTTGATCTTTTTCTACAGAGGTGGGGCAGAGTTAGTTCCCTGGGTCCCTGACAAATTAAAGATGGTGGAACATCTTTAATGAGAGCTTCTTGTCCATGGTGCAGAGGGGGGAGCATCGAGAAAAAAAAGACTTTGGGCATAATCAGAATGTGTTCTGCAGATTCTGGTTATGATGAGACAATGGGCAAGCCTGGGTCAACTCGACCCGAAGGAAAAGTATGGTCTCCCTCAGACAGGCTGGGCCACTGTGAGAGAGCTGCCTTCACTCCTAGTGATAGGAGAGAGAGCTTGGGCCAGGGCTGAGGACAGGATAGCTGCTGCCTTCGTTAACAAAAAGTTTTGTCAAAATGAAAACAAGATAAGAAGGGTTTCTGTTTCTAGGAAGGAGAGCTTCACAAGTGTCTCCGTGGTCATCACCTTCTCTGACTCCCCCTGCTCCATCCTTCCACTCACAGCAGCATTGTCTCTGTGAGGGCTGTGGCAGGGGCCACCTCCTCTTGCCTGTGCTGTCATTGTCTAAAAGCTTAGCTCCAGCTGGGCCAGAGGGAGGGTATCTTACTGGACTGTAAGAGCCTATTTAGGTTTCAGGCTGATCTCTCCACAAGCTGAATGGAGGCTGCACCATCTCACCCACACCGTCCTTCCCACCACAGCACACGGCTTGAAAGGCTTGCTTACTTTTGATGGTCATGTCATTGCCACTGGCAAAACCACACTCTGGAATCAGAGAGAGTTGTAAGATGCATAGATCATATAAGAGAGTGTGAGCGTGTGTGTATGTGTATGTGTGTATGTGCTTGTGTGTGTGTGTGTGTGTGCATGCACATGAGCGTGTGTGTAGAACCAAGGAATAGGCTCCATGGAAGCTGCAGGAAGAAAGATCTCATCCATGCCTGAAGGATCGAGAAAGCCTACCTGGCTGCCTTCTTCTTTCCTTCAAAATACTATTTGTTGTGCTTTGAGTTTGTGCCAGCCACTGTAGAAAGCGCTAGGGATGTAGCTCAGACAACACAACAGAAGCTTCTCCTCTTAGGGCATAGACGCTAGAGGCGAGACAGGCAATTAACAGATGATTTTATAATAATGGCGGGCTACGAATTACAGTGCATCACTGTCAGAGTCAGTATCTAGATCTTGTATATGTGGCTCTGCCTCTGCCTCAATCCTGCCCTGCTGGCTGGGGATCCCCTACTACCACTCTGTCTGCAGCTGCAAGAAGTTGTTTTGGGGCTTGGTGTATTTTGTTTTGTGTGTGTGTATGTTTTCAAGACAGAGTTTCTCTGTGTAACAGAGCCCTTCTGTTCTGGACTTGTTTTGTAAACCAAGCTGAACTCGAACTCACAGAGATACACACCGGCCTCTTGCTTTCCAAGCGCTGGGATTAAAGGCACGCACCCTCCCCTGCCCCACCCCTCCAGATGTGAGAAGTCTTAAATCAGCATTCACACCTCCAGCTTTACTCTTCTCACCCCAAATCACCTTAGCTCTTCTCGCTCCTTTGTTTTTCTGGGTAAACTCTAGAACCAGTCACAGAGGTCATATGTTATGGTGTATTCTCATTCTAAATGAGAATGGCCCCCCATAGGCTCATAGATTTGAATTCCATCAGTCACCAGGCAGTGGCACTCTTTGAAAGGATTGGGAGATGTGGCCTTGTTGCAATAGGTGTGTGGTCTCATTGGAGGAAGTATTTTACTGGCAGTGGGCTTTGAGGTTTTAGAGGTCCAAGCCAGGCCCTTTCTCTTCCTGTCGCCTGTGGATCTGGATGCACAGCTCCTTCAGCACCATGTCCTCCTCCTACCACCATGCTCCTGGCCATGTTGACAATGAACTAAACCTCTGAAACTAAAGTCAAACCAGCCGGGCAGTGGTGGTGCGCACCTTTAATCCTAGCACTTGGGAGGCAGAGGCAGGCACATTTCTGAGTTTGAGGCCAGCCTGGTCTACAGAGTGAGTTCCAGAACAGCCAGGGCTACACAGAGAAACCCTGTCTCGAAAAAACCAAAAACCAATAAACAAAAAACCAAACCAAAACAAAACAACAACAACAAACTATAATGAAAACTTGGTGCCATGCTCACAGTGTTTCTTAACAGCGATAGGACACCGATTAAGACTGAAGGGAAGTCCAAGGAGCCAGTGCTTTTCATAAATGAAGTACTTTTCATCAAGACAGAGCCAAACGTTGGTTTGGTAGCAGGTGGAGGATGAGAGGGGTGAATGTTCACTTCGATTTTCCTTTGTAGCTGTAACGATCCACCCAGGACATTGCAGGCGTGTCTAGCAAGTTTGAGAGAAGGAGTGGCCCCACATCTGGCTGGATAGAGAGAATGTCTGCTGTAAAGGCCCTTGCAGTGCTTGGGGCCAGCAAGAACCTGGCTCCCTGCTGATAGCAGTGGCATACTGCCATGCTCTGCCTTGGCTTTTGTCTAGACTTGTTGGACATGCATGGGTGGCTGGTCAGCAATGAGCTGGGGATTAGTAGCCAATGCGTGGTTGACTTGGACCTCATAAGACAGAATTCAATCACTGGCCATGCCTCATTGCAAGGGGGCTGGGATATGTATATCACCTGTGTCCCTAGAGGATGCACCAACACTACCACTTCTGCCACACTGGGAGCTCTCTCCGTGTGAAGAAGGATGGTGTCTAGGCTGGGTCGTCAGGAAGGCTCCACAGAGAAGGCAGCCTGGAAGATGTAAGCTTCTCTCTGAGATGCACTGGATAGCATTAGTCTATGGCCATACACTTGGGCGGCTCCCCTCCCGACCCCCCCATCTGCCCTTCTCACATAGCCCAAGATGCATGGCATGGAGGTGGTCCTATAGACAAGCTCTAGATGGAGTGGATTCTCCCCTCATCTTGAAAGGATCAAGGAGGACATCTGACTCTTATTCATGGCAAGAAGGCAAGTGGTAGAAGCCTCTCTTTGCCAGGAATGCAGAGATTCATGGCTGCCCAAGATATTGAGAACTAGGAAGGACTAAGGGGTTGTCTATAAAGATAGGGTTTTTAAACTTTTTAGTTCTTTGTGAGTTTCACATCATGCACCCCAAACCACTCATCTCCCCATCCCCTCATACCCACCCTTCACCCTTGCAACCTTCACAGCCCCATCAACAGAGAGCAAAAAAAACTTGTTGTGGAAGTTGTAGTGGGTCACAGTGTGTCTCAGTACACCCTTTTGTTCACACTTCTTTGCTTGCAATTGTTCATTATAATGATTTATTGGTTTAGTCTGAGGCCTCTGGCTTCTGCTATTCTATCAGTATGCAACCTCACTGGGACTCCTCTCTGGAAGTGAAAATTTCTGGTCACTTTGGAGACTCAGTTGTGTCATGTGATGTTTGTTTTTCTGAAGCAGACATGTAAGAGAGAATGTTTTGCTAAGAACAGACTCATGTTTTTCTGAAAGCTGTCTTGTGAAAGGGCATGCAATATTTTGCTGGGGTGGATGCTTATGAGGGCATGTGATACTTAGAGAGAATATAAATATAACCACACAGACAGTGAGATGATGTTCTTGCATTGGTTTGCCTTGCAACATTTTGCTGGTCTTCTCTGATGGTCTTCACTGATCTTTGATTGTCGTGACTTTGTAGAAAGAAATGTACCAAAGAATTTCTGGTGGTATTCCGGCTACTTCTTGCCCCTTCTACTGGCTCATGGCGATTTGGCAGAGCCTTGTGGTTTCTTCTGGATCAAGCTACCGCTGCTTTGTCTTCAGTGACACTATTGAACTGGACTGCTGATATCCTGACAATGAAGATTGGAATTGCCCCAAAGATCTACTTCTAAAAAGGTCCACAACCTCCATTTCCTATTTAACTTTTTCTTTACCCTACCTGGTAGGTGGACTAGAAGGAAGGTTGAGCATTTGAAAAACCTTTATTAAAGTAGGTTTTGAAAAATTTAAGCCTACAATATCCTGTTGTTGCCTTGTGTCATGGAGACTTCATAGTTTTGAACCTGTAGGACAAGCCCTTTCATGTACTCCAGCAGTTCAGCAATGGGTAGATGTTGGGGTGAGCCGCTCAGAACCCTGGATCTGGGCCTGAGCAGTATCTGAGCTGGTCAGCCTGCAGGCTCTCACACTATCATGCCCTTAGGGCTGGCTCACCAGCAGCCCTACAGTTGCAGAGCTGGCTCTACTGTGCTGCCCAGGTGAGGTGCAGGACCCCACTATCCCAAGAATGGCAGATGATGAGGGACGTGGCCAGCTCTCTCATAATCCTGGGGCCAGCTCTCCTGCCTACCATAGATGGCGAAGAACCAGAGAGGGGAGGAAGGCATCTTTCCCTCATCCGTGCCACCATCTAATAGACAAGAGGTAGGGATGGCTTTCCTGTGCTCATGCCCTTCAGGCCGGCTCATCTGCAACCCTTAGATCTAGGACCAGGCCTAATGTGCTGCCCAGATGAGGTTCAGGGCTCTCTCTCCCAAGTGCTGCAGCAGGTAAGGGGCAGGGCCAGCTCTCTTGCTCTCATGACCCCAGGGCCATCTCTTCCACCTGCTGTAGGTGGCAAGGGATGAGGGTGAAAAAGGGTATCTCTCCCTCACCATGCTGCCTAACAGCAGACAAGTTGTGGGGCCAGCTCTCCCATGCTCACACCCTTGGGGCTGGCTCACTTGTATTCCCCTACCCCTACTATCAGGGTCAGCTTTACTGTGTTGTCCAGATGAGGTGCATGGCTTGCTCTCCAACACATTGCTGCAGCAAGTGAGGGGCAAACCAGCTCTCCTGCTCTTTACCCAGTTGGGGACAGCTTTCCCATCCGCTGCCTGTGGCAAGGGCAAAAGACAGGGGAGGGGGTCTCCCCCTTACTGATGCTACTGCATAGCAGACAAGAGGCAGGGTCAGCTCTCCCATGCTCATGCCCTTTGGGCTGGCTCACCTGCAACCCCTGCCCCATTCAGAGCCAGCTCTACTGCGCTGCCCAGCTCAGTTGCCTGGCCACTCTCCTGAGTGCTGAAGCTGGTGATGGGCAGGACCAGCTCTTCCACTCTCATGACCCCAGGGCTAAGTCTCCTGCTTGCCACATGTGGAGAGGCAAGGGAGGAGGCAAATATCTCTTTCTCATCCACATCACCTCACAGATGAGTGGTAAGGTCAGCTCTCCTACTCTCTTCTCAGGGCAGGCTCACCCACAACTCCTGAGCTATATGGTCCACTCTCCTAAGTATTGCAGCTGGATAGGGGTAGGGTCAGCTCTCTTGCTCTCCTATCCCCAGGGCCAGCTCTCCCATGATGCCCAGGTGAGGGGTGGGTCCAATTCTGCACATCCTTCAGACATTGACATGTCTGCTGGAGGCAGCCCAGACCTTGCATGTTCGCCTGGCCTTTGGTGGTAACAGACCACAGGGACATGGACCCAGACATGGCCCATTGTAGCAACATAAGCCAGGACCCTACATGGTCTCAGGTGGCATCACTGGGTACTCACATCAAGCTGTTCCTCGTTACCCTCAAGTCTCCAGTTCTGCCTCTATTTATTATGCCCTCACATCCTTCAGTTTCTCTTTCTCTTCCATTTCTGCATGACTTTCTTGATCCTCTTAGTGATGCCTGGGATCTCTGAGTGTCTGGGGTCATCTCAGGGGTGGTCTCAGGAGTGCTATGTCCAGCTCATACATTATGGTGCTGGGTAGGGGTCATCTTGTGCAGGGTCTGCTCTCTCAGGTCTGCTTGTGTGTGGCATCAGATCAGTAGTCATCTCAGGCTAGCTCCCTGTTGGGGCACCATGACACCGGTTTGGTGGTTGTCTCAGGCTCACTCCCTGCCAGGCCCGCCCAAGTGGCCCCTTTTGAGGGTCATATGTCTGGGGCTTACTCCCACTCAGGGCCCATGATCACAGGTGAGGTTCTTCTAGTCCCTGGCTTGCTCCCCATTTTGGAAACCCATGTGGGTCTGCCTAGAGGGTCATTTCAGGCTCGCTTTTTTCAGGGACTTTTAGGCTACTAATTATTCAGATGTTCACAGGTCAGGGCACCGAGCACAGACAGAGCCTCTCTCCTCTCTGCCACCTACTGATGCACATGTGACACAGCAGCCACACCTGCAACGCCTCTAGGGCCAGAGGCTGTGAAGATATTTACAGCACCCATTCTAAGGCTAAGTGGACCCTGTGGAGAAGGGACAGGAACTTTGTAAGAGACAGAAGATAGGGTGAAAACTGTGAACTGTCATCCTTTGAGCATGTGGTAACCACTGCGATCAAGAATTCACAATTGTGGTATCTTCACTGGCCCCATACAAGACTGGCCCTGGGAACATTCCATTATGGAAGTGGAAGGAGCGTATGGGGGTCTTATGGGGCCGTACCCCTCACTGCTAAACTATTGGTACAGAAAGATTTGGGGGTGAGAGCCACTGTCTTCACTTATGTATACACTGAGGATCATACCAGGCTCCAAAGAACAGATCCAAACTCATGGTCACACAGATGGTGCTGATTAAACTTAGTGGATCACAAAAGAGACCAAACAGACATCAATGTGAGAAAGAAGTTTGTAGGGACGAGTTGGGGTGGATGGGTAGTAGGAGGATGGGAGACAAGGTGAGACTGGTTAATCTGCATCCTGTGCATGTGTGGAATTGCCCAAGAACAAACTTAACATAATTAAGAAAGGAAAGAAAAGAAGAGGAAGAGGAGGGAAAAGAGGAGGAGGTCATTTATCCCAAATATCTCAGGCTACCTGATCTGCATAAATGAGCACAAATTTCCCCTCCTCTCACACGACAAAATGTGGTTATTCTGTGAGTAGAAAATGGACCTTTTGTAGCCCATAATCACATATTCATTGGGGGAAATGTACTAAAAAATCATTCCTCTGTTCGTTGACTTCAGTGCAATTTTTCGTAGTCCTTGTGTAATTACTACGATTTTGTAGTAATGGTATGAAGAGTCAACAGGCCACTATTTCTCAGCTGTGGCACACACATGGGACCACACAAGGTTATAAGTGGGTGGGTACAAATAATATTGGTTACTAATCCCACTTATTGAGCGTTTAGGTGCCTTGGTACCAATTAGTTCCCTTGATTCTCATAAGAACCATCTGGAGATAGGGTCTCCTAGAACTTTCAAAGCTTAGAGATAGAAATTGAAGTACCATGGTCTGCTTTGATTATCAACCATCCTCTACAAGCTCATGAGTAAATTCATAAGTCTTAACATGGTGGCACTGTTTTGGAAAATTTTGGAAACTCCTTTAGAAGGTGGTGCTTTCCTGAAAAAAAGTAGGTCACTGGAGACAGACTCTTCATAACATTCTGCCTTGGCTCCTTCTTATTTCCTGCTCTCTGCAAAATAGGGATAACCTGAGTTCTTTTCTTATTTACATCCCCTGAATGGCCCTCAAGCTTATATGTCTGAATCTTCATAAGGGAGATTGGCCTGAAGTTTTCTTTCTTTGTTTTGTCTTTGTGTTGTTTATGTATAAGTGTAATTGTGGCTTCATAGAACTAATTGAGTAGTGTTCCTTCTGTTTCTATTTTGTAGAATAGTTTGAAGAGTAGGCCTTCTTTAAAGGTTTGATAGAATTCTCCACTAAACCCATCTGGTCCTGGGCTTGCTTTGGATGGGAGACTATTAATGACTGCTTCTATTTCTTTAGGGGTTATGGAACTGTTTAGATCATGGAAAGTGCCTCCTTAGGCAGGACGAGGAGAGGGGAGGGGACCTGTTGCTGGGGTGTCTGGGTTCCTTGGCTGACTTCTCTGGAGTGAAGGGGTGCAGGGGCTCTGGGGTAGGGTGCCCTCCTCATCTACCAACCCATGATCTCAGCAGACATGCCCCCTATGCTTGACCATCTCAGGGGTACCAGCCACACCCACATCCACCATTCTCTTTATAAAATAGGTCATGGTGTGCCTGGCTGTCAGGAAGGCTCACCATGGGACAAGGTTTGTGGGTCTGGAGAAAGAGACTTACTGAATGAACATTCTAGAGCTTTTCTTGCCAGATTCTCAATCCCGGCCTTTTGCTCTCCTAGATGGCTCTGGGGTGTGTGTGTCTATTCTTCT
>NW_022196894.1:28472925-28512740 GCF_008632895.1 Mastomys coucha | reverse complement strand
AATATTTTAAATGAAAGAGACTGTTTCAGAAGAGCAGATCTGTGGCTAATTTGAACTACCTGTGCCTGCTGCTGGCACAGCTGTTCCTGAGGCCCTTAAATTATTCATATGGAACAGAACACGGATTGCTGTGGGGTTTGGGGACAGGAAGCCCGCATACATCTGTTTAGGTTATACACTGTGAAATCCTGAGAGGTGTCACTCAACCAGGCTTCAGTGTGTACCACCCACTCAGACGTAGGTGGGTGGCCCTGCTGTAAAAGCCTGGACGTGTCTAAGAGAGCAAAGAGGGGGAATGTTCTCCCTCCTCCCCCAGGCTGGTGTTGATGGGCTGTATGTATTCTAGCCATGTAGGCATACTCTCCACATCTGCTGTTTACAGATAATGGTGTTTGGATGGCAACCTGGACCTATTGACTGGGTTTTATAGCCTGAGCAAAGCCACGTGGCTTTCCTGAGGACCAGGGGCGGGGGGGTGGTGGGGGATCTCTGTACTGGGAAATGTAAACTGAGGGCCTTGAGTGGCAAGAGGTTTTGAGTGGATGTGGGGCCCTGGGAGGGAAAGTTGAGGAGTGGTACATGTATCTGTGTTCAGAGTTTGTAGACAGAGCTTGGTTCCAGACTCAAGTTGGACATTCTCGTGCAAGCAGGCGATCAGGTGAACTCTTCCACTCAAGATGATGTCACACTGATTGTTCCCTCCCTCATAGCAGGCAATATGCTAGGACTACATCAGCTAATGTCCACAGGAACCCTTTGAAGAAGATCCTTTTAGGATTCTCATTTTAGAGATAAGGAAGCCAATGTCTGAGATGGTTGGGACTTAACCAAGCTCTCACAGCAAGTGCATAAGGAGCTGGGCTTCGGACCCTGTCCCCGGACTTGTTATCAAACGTTGTGGGTTTTCCCTGAGGCTCAAGGGAGCTGGCCAGCAGCTTGTGTTTGAGCTAAAGAACTGATCTGGGAGGAGGGGAGATTAGTTCACAGACCTCTCCCCAGACACCCCAACTTAACCATATCTTGCGATTCTTCAACAGCCATTTCCACCCCTTCTGCTTCTTTCTATCACCACCCCCAGATTAGTCTTCATGTCACATCCTTCCTTACCAACTAGTTTGGTCCTTACTAGGTGAGAGGAAAGAGATTTCTCAAATCCATAGTTTTATATTCACCAATTCTTGGGCTTCCTTTTCCAGTTGCTGTCAAGTTCATTGTCTCCAAGAAATACAGGCCCCGGTCTCTAATTACCCCGTGCTGACTGAGCAGCTCTTTTGTCCCAAACCAGGAATGAACCATGGGTCCTACCCTTAAAGAGCTCACAGTCTGAGTAGGGAGACACATCCATGAACAGAACAGTTATAGGACAGACCATGTGGCCCTTAGAATGAGGTTCTCTGGCTTCATACACAAATTAGTCCTTTGAAAAATAGGGTGACAAGTCTGGGATGGAACCTGACTATTAGTTCCTGGGTGCTGCCGGCTGTGTCTGATGCAGAGACGTATCCTTGAGCATCTATGCATTCTTGATGCTCTGAGGGATGGATGCGTGGGGTTGGGAGGTTGGGCAGGAGCTCAGGGAGGAATGAGGTCTGAAGAAGATGTGCTGCTGGAAGCCCAGGGGAAATGGACAGACTCCTGGAGTGACCTACTCAGGGGATAGGATGGGTCTGGTTCTACCCCTGGAGGCATGTTCTGTGTGCTCCTGGGAAATGTAGAAGCTCAGCTCAGAGTTGAGCTAAGATCCATTCCAGCTTCATGATTCATACCCAAAGCAGTAGATGCTGGAGCCTGGGAGACAGGGTGTCTGAGACATGATAGAATTCAAGTCTGTCGGTTCACAACTGAAGAAGCACGTCCCAAGATGAAGGTCAGAGGGACAGGTAGGTGACTAATTTTCCGAGAAGACGTAGTTAATCAGTGCCCAGAGTCCAGGTTCAGTTGTTAAGCCCTTCCCATGAGGCCCTGTGCTGTCCTGTTCCAGAAAGCTCCACTCCAATACAATCCATGGAAACCTCCTCTGTGGAATTGTGCTACTGGAGTTCTGCCTTTCATGGCCCCAAACTGCCTCCAGAATGAGACAAATAGCTCACTGCGGAAGCATTTAGAGCCCTTTCACCAGGAAGTAGTAAGACTGAAAATTAATTATTCCCAGCCTGCCAAATTATCCAGGAGGGAAATTACAAAGTCCTAGTAATTAACCATCAGAAGGAGTTCACAGTAAATACTGAGTCAGTCTCTCTCTCTCTCTCTCTCTCTCTCTCTCTCTCTCTCTCTCTCTCTCTTTCTCTCTCTTTTAAATTGTAAGCGATGGATGCCTAGCAGTTCAGCTTCCCTGGGGTCTCCAGCACAACACAATGTAAAGAGTCCTCATACAGGGCTCGTACAGTCAGACCCATGCACACCCTAGGAGCATACGCAAACACTGTGCACAGTTTCACATGCCTGCACATCCTCTTTGGTCCTCAAACGTGCTCAGAAACACGGCTCTAATAGCGGGTGCTGGACAGAGTGTTGCTCAGCAGATGCCCGTGCAAAACTCCAAAGAGCAAGCATCATGCTCTGCAAGATGAAACAGAATCCCTCTGAAAAAGAAGCCCCACCTTTGCCCCCAGAGGATTAACTGGATTTACCTCCTCTGCCATTTTAATTAATACAAGGCACAGTCGGCAGATGGGAGGCTGGGGCTGGAGTATCATGAATGCAGAATTTCAAATATGTCAACAAGCCTTCCTGGACACTGTGATCAGAATGCTTTGGTTAAATAAACAGGTGCAGCATGACATGCCAATAAGCACAGAGGGTTTCAGAAGCTTATCTACCTGGAGATGACCTCCTGGCCATGGCACCCTTGACCACCAGCCAGGATAGTTCTGTGGGGACAATGGGATTAGAAGACTCTGCGTGCTCATGCCCAGCTCTTCCAATAAGTGAACTCAATGTCTGCTGGCCCTCAGAGAGTCCCATCCCCTGAGGTTCCACCCCCATTGCCCTCTCTCCTTCAGGTGAGTTTTTATAGACAGTTGCTGAGTTTCTGGAAGGACAGGGCAGGTCTTCTGAAACTGAAGGCAGAGAAGTTCGTGGACAAAAGCTTTTGCTCTTCAAGAAGCCCTCTGTCAAAGCTAAGAAGATAGAGCTAAGCTCAGGAAACTCCAGTTCTTGCTGGTTGAAGGCTTTTCTGTGCTTTAACTCCACGGAGTCAGATTCAGTGATAATATTGGTATTCTGATCACGACCCTGAGTGCTGCTCCAGAGGGTGTAACCTCTGGAGAAATGGGGGAGGTTTAGCTTAGGGAGATCTTTGGGCCCGGGTCTTAGAGGGTAGGAGAGATATCAAAAGAGACACGGAACAGAGAGAGTGGAAGGGCGTGTCCATGAACAGGGCGTGTGTCTCCCTCCAGGCTAACCAATGGCTAGCCTGGAGGGAGTTTCAGCATCTCACAGTGAATAAAACAGGTGAAATAGAACATGTAAAGAAGGTTCGAGAACATCCTTGCTGAGGCCAGAGCGAAAGTGGGGCGACTCCTACAAAGCTTCAAACTGCCTGTGGAGTTGAGTGGTCTTACTATGTCAGAACAATTAGAAGTCAAGAAAGGTCACTTCATCGAAACCAGCTTTGTCTTGTCTGATTAGCAGGGGCATGGAGGAATGGAGATACCAGAGGCAGAGGAGTAGTGTTACACCAAGGACTGTGTTCAGTCTTAGCGACTCTGCTGTTACCCTCTAAGCTCTCAGAGTCCACCAAAAGCCACCAGGTGTGAGCTGTGGTCCTGGTAAAATCAGGCTGATGTCACCAAGCCTTGCTTTGATATTCTGTTGATATCTGAGGATCCTGGGGGCCATACCAAGAGGTTAACGTGCTTCTTAATAGATGATGGGAGTTAGTTCATGATGTTCCAGAGAACTTCTCTTTGAAAAGCTGAGAATTTTTCTTAGGTCTTTGAACTAGGAGGCATTGACCTTCTTCTAAATACCTGGTTGGTCTTAATCTCGAAACGGATTCCATTTCACTTCTAGCTCTAGACGCTCACTGGGAAAACAATGCCTCCCTTCTCTCTGAGTGTACCTGCTTTACCATGCGACTTAGTTTAGTTTCATTTTAGTCTCTTGATTTGTTCCTTGCTCCTCGTCAGTTTCCCTCACTGAAGTTTTTAAAACCTCAAGTAAGCTACCAGGGATCACATCACCATGGAGCAGAGCATTAGAAAAAGTGAAAAATTAATTAAAAGTCATCGGTATTCATGGTGACTTAAATGAGAACGGCCCCCATAGGCTCCTGGATTTAACTACTTAGTCCCCATTTGGCAGCACGGTTAGGGAAAGAACTAAGAAGTGTGGTCTTGTTGGGGGAGGGGTGTCATTGGAAGTGTGTTTTGAGCCTACCCCAATTCCCAATTAGTTCTCTCAGCTTTGTGCTTGTGGAATCTAGATGTGAGAGAGGGAAGGAGAGGGAGAGAAGTGGGGAGGGAGAGGAAGAGAAGCGAGAGAGAATGGAGTTCAAGAGAGCCCATGGCTGCATGGCCTGGTGAAATGGCAGGGTTATACAGGAATGAGAAGCTGAAGAAAATGAAGCCCACAGGCTGGAGAGCTGGAGAGCTTTAGGGTAGGGGGCAGGGTGAGAAGAACAGAGAAGAGCAGCAGGTACTGAGTGAGCCTGGAGGCCAGCTTGTGCTTTGGTATGCTGGTAAGCACCCATCTTGCCATTTGTCCCCAGTTTCTTTTGGACCTAACAACAACAATAACAACAAAGAAAATGAAAAAGCAGCCTGCTTTCATTAGATCATTGTGATTGTGCACTTTAGACCCTGGGGTGAGCGGTCGGCACTGATGAAATCCCAAGGCTGGTGGGATGAGGGAAACACACTCTATTTCTTTATTTAGAAGAGGTGTAGAGAGGGGTGCTGCCTAAGATCTTCAGAAATAAGGTGGAGAGGCGGTGTATGAGTGCGTGCATGTGTGCTGTGTGTGACAGCTTCTGTCCACCATTGACATCCTTGCCAGTGACTCATTTGGAAACTGTCAACAGCAGCGGGCATCATCCATCCCCCAGAAATCCTCCGCTTGAGAAGTAGGAGGGGCAGCACTGGCTTAAAGCAATGAATCTTCCCTCCTTCCTTCAGAGCTATTAAAGACAAATTAGACTCTGTCCATTCACTTCAAGGCCAGCAGCCAGCCTTCCAGTGGGGGTACTCTGGGCTCTCTACCTCTGAGACTTCTAGTTCTTGGGCTTTATGGTGTTCAGTTTGCTATTGCTGGTGTGGACCTAAAACCCTGTGAGTCTTTGCTGGGCCTGGGTATCCAGCGCAGCTCCTCGGCTGCTGACTGGGCTGGGGTGGGGTCCAGGTTAATGCAGCTTGATTGCTCTTGGTTCTCAGGTACTCAGAGCCGAGAATGTGAAGGTCTGGCTGGGCTCCAGACTCCAGCTCTTGGCTGAGCTGTCACCTCTTGGGGAAGCCTCCAGTTTCATGATAAGGTATAGAATTACTCACTTTCTGTTTGGGTCCTCCAGGGAAGGGTTGAGTTCCTGGAAGACTGTAGAGTGGGGCTGTCACATCACCCCTCCCTCACAAATGAGGTCAGTGCCCCGGAGACCCGTATTACTCACCAAACACACTCTGATACCTGAGCAAAGGACTGGGGAAGTAGTTGAAACCATTGTTAAGCATCTATTTTACTTCTTTGAATTAGATCTGGTAACATGGTGTGGGCTGGGGGTAGAGCTGGGGGAGAACTCTCTCCCTGTCATTAATCCCCCTTGTGTGTGGATTTCTACCAGGCCTGTGGCTTTAGGCTGTTAGGGAAGAGACCATAGACTGAGATCACAGCCTACACTGAGCAGGGAGCTGGGTAGGCAGCAGGGCGTGGTGTGGGGTATGAATCACTTTATACGTATGGTCACAAGGCAAACATAGTTTGCAGTGTGTGTGCGCAAGTATTTAAATCTGCGGTTTCATTTCTTGATAACACAAATAAAATAGAAAGAAATCTGAGGAGCTAAAACGTATATGAAAGCCTTTGCTATTGATAGTAAGGCAAATTGAAACACAAACCATCCCTACCCATCCCAGCACAAAGCAGATGGCCAGATAGTGCCTGCCCTGGTGTGCTTGGGACACTCTTGTGGACAACTGGTGGCAGTAAGAGTTTCCAGCACACCAAAAACAAAAAAACAAAAAAACAAAAAAACAACTTTCCAGGGGCTCAAGCGATGGCTCAGTGCTTAAGAGTGCTTGCAGCCCAGTCAGAGGGTCTGGGCTCAGTTCCCAGTACCCATGTCAGGTGGCTCGCAACTGCTTATACCTCCAGTTTCTAGGGATCTGATGCCCTCTTTTGGGCATCAAAAGTACTGGCTTGCTCATGCTTGGGCAAAACACACACACACACACACACACACACACACACACACACACACACAATCTTAAAAAAAAAATCCAATCAGACAGATGGCTCTGCTTTCCTTCCCGACAAGGTGGCTGTAGAGAGGAGCAGGACCCCCACCTCAGATCAGAAGGATCCCAGGGAAGTTGCATGTGGGACCTCGCACATCAGATCAGAAGGATCCCAGGGAAGTTGCACGTGAGAGTTGTAAGTTTGTTTCTGGCTGCTGGGGTCTTCCTGGTTGGTGCAGTTTTCACTTGGGCCATCCACTTATTGATCACCCAACAAAGCTCCAGACGGTGCTAGGGACTCCTTCTGCCCTACCCGAATGGTGCCTATTGTGTTCTTCAGCTAGTTTCTTGGAATTAAAGCACTCCCCAATGAAGAAAGGCCGCTAAGACTTAGGAAGTTAATGAGGCAAGGCTTGGGACACGTACGACTTAACAAGATTTACATACCCCCTTTCAAGGTTATAAGTGGCAAGCAATTGCAGGGGAGCAGGTGTTACTCTTCAGTGGAGCTGCCTACAAGGCAGCCAGGGAACTCTGGGGATGTAGCTTTTGTCAGTTGTCATCTCCGTTAGGATGTGCCTTTTGGTGAGGCCATCACTTTTGTGTCACCTAGCAAACTATTTTTTTTTTTTTGTCTGCCAGTTGGTGCCTGCATTTGAGGGTGTAGTAAAGAAACCACCCACCAAAATGGCCGCACTGTGGTTAGAGAGAAGGTTTTTTTTTTTTTTTAATTGTGAATAAAAGAGAAAAAACATCCAGAGGCACCTGGAAGAGTCCAGAGCAGAGAGAAGGATGGCAGAGAAAAGGAAGCAGATATGGCCAGCCTTAGGGAAGGAGGGGTGGAGTGGGGGAGGTGGAGGTGGATGGTTATAAAGAGGATGAATAGCAGTGGGGGGAGGGGACTGCATGTATAGGGTAAGGGAGATACAGAATGGGTACTTATGAATAGGGATTGAGGGAGCCTGGAGGCCAGCATGGGCTTTGTTTTGCAAACCACAGGTATAAGTCAATGGAGAGTCATGTGTCCCTTTCTGGCAGGCAGGAACCCATTTCACACATTCCTGGGAGATGCTGGTTGTAGACGATAAGAGGAGATTCTGTCGCTAAGGTCTTGTTCCCCAATTGGTTCTTGACTGGTCAACAAAGAAGGCTGGTGTGTGTGTATATGTGTGTGTGTGTGTGTGTGTGTGTGTGTGTGTGTGTGTGTACATGCACACATACGCGCAATTGCTGGACAAAAGGTTCAAGTGGGACTTCCAGGTTCCAAGAGGAAAAGGAGATGTAGGGAAAAAGAGGGGGACTTTCCTGCCATACTTTGGAACGAGAAGAAAGCAACAGTCATGAAAGGTCTTGGGACAGCTAGGGCCTGCAGCCTCCGCTATGGGTGTTGGCCAAGGAGTTGGGGGCAGGGAGTAGTCGGTCTAGCTGATGTAAGCCTTTAAGTTTAGGGCAGAAGGAGAGACAGAGATAATATATTGATAAGGGCAGAAATTTCCAGGCAGAAGGTATCTGTGTCCAGCAATTATACCTAGAGGCAAATTACAAAGGTAAAGGAACAGTGTGTGTATGAATCTTTTATCCGAGGATTCAAGGGTCTTGGGAGTGAACTGGTAACAGGACCCCTCCAGGAGCAAAGGCAGGTAGGAAAGAGAAGCCCGGTCAGCGCTGAAGGCACCGATTCTGGAGCTAAGCCAGGAGGAGCAAGAAGGAACCAGGAGGGACTGGTAGCGAGGTCATCACACTCCCGGGGCAAAGGCGGTTGCATGCTTTTAAAACTACATGTGACAGTAGACATTTTTAGCAATACTTCTGTGTTAAAAGTTTCGGCTGCTGTGAAGAATCACCATGACCATGGCAACTCTTATAAAGGAAACCATTTACTTGGGACTGGCTTACGGTTCAGAGGTTCAGTCCATTATCCTCATGGTGGGAAACACAGTGGCACACAGACAGACATGGTGCTGGAGAAGGAGTTAGACTTCTACCTCTGGATCTGCAGGCAGCAGGCAGTAAAAGTGGCTCGAGCATCTGAGACCTCGAAGCCCAACCCAACCGTGACAGACTTCCTCCAACAAGGCTACACCTCCTAATAGTGCCATGCCCTATGGGTCAAGCATTCAAACAAATTATGGGGGCCATACCTATTCAAATCACCACAGCATCTATAGTCCAGCTTGAGCTAAGACAAGACTGTCATTTCTGGACATATACACACTTCCTGAGACCAAACAGTACCCGATCTGGGGTAAATACACACTTGTTCATGTCTTCCACGAAAAGGTCACAAAAAAATTGATGAATTTAAAAATAACTTAAAATCCCAATTATTCTATGTAACTAATGTAATAGCAGGTTGAAAACATGGACTAGTTATACGTTTGATCCCCAGGAAGTCCTTGTCTCTAGAGACGGGGTGGGAAGACCTGGAAAAGAGAACGTAGTGGTATCAACCCAATCTGCTGCTTTGCTTTAAAAAAATAAAAATCGCCAGGCAGTGGTGGCGCACGCCTTTAATCCCAGCACTTGGGAGGCAGAGGCAGGCAGACTTCTGAGTTCGAAGCCAGCCTGGTCTACAGAGTGAGTTCCAGGACAGCCAGGACTACACAGAGAAACTCTATCTCAAAACACAAACAAACAGACATAAATAAATAAATAAAAATAAAAATAAATCTAAATAAGCTACAACTTTTATTCTTTTAGATAGTGGTATTGCTTTTATTTTACTTTCTTTGTCATTTTCTAGAATCTTTAAATAAAAATTTTAAGAAACCATAGTTGTTAGTCCTGAGATTCGTGATAGAAAAAAACCGGCTCCATAATTTTGAGCTAAATTTGAAGCAAGCTTTAAAGTCCAAATTTGAAGCAAGTCCACTGTGGATGTACTCTAATCAGGTCCACTCTCTGGAATCTCAATGAGTCACATGTTACAAGGGTGTCTAAAGGACAAATCTACGTGGCCACAGTATTCCCCATGTGGCTTAGTTATTTTCCAAAAACTACCACTCCCAGCATTCCAGGAAGTTACCTGGTCCTACCACTCCCAGCATTCCAGGAAGTTACCAGGTCCTTGGGCGATAGGGTTTACAGGTTGACTGGCTTTTACATAATATGGGCTGGTGAGATGGCTCAGTGGTAAAGGTGCTTGTGGCCAAGCCTGATAACCTGAGTTCAAGCCCTGGAACCCACAGGGTAGAAGGAGAAAACCAACCCCTGAGAGTTGCCCTCTGATTTCCACACACGGTGTCTCGGCATTTGTGAATATTGAGAGCATCCGTGTATATACATGCAAATAAGTGTAAAACAGAACAACATGCTCACTGCAGAAAATTGTAAACTACAGAACGACATAAGGACAGATATTAAAAGTCCCTGTGGCTATTGTGGTGCCTTTTCCAGGTTGATGAAATAACACACAGAAAAAGATAAGGACCATGCGCACAACTGAATTTTTGCATTCTGCTTTTGTGGTTCAATAGAATGTTCTAGTTTTCCATCCACAGAACGGTTTTGAGCAACTTCCTTTTTATTAGCTGCATAGCCGTCCATCCTGTGGTGATGTCGCCATTGGTCTTACAGGTTTCCAGTTTTTACTGTTATCCACAACACATTTATTTTTTATTTTCTGCTTGGGAAGTTGTCCTCGAGCTTGGGGTTACAAAACAAGTGTCCCTGTGTTTTCCACTGGGTCCGAGATGAGGTAGCTTTAGGAATGTGAGGGAAATACACTTGCAAGGATCAAGGGCTTAGAGACTAGTTACTTTCTATAACCTTGAAGGCCCTACCTAGCGACACTGTCCACAGTGAGTCTGCAGACCCCCACAGCCTTTATCCATTAGAGGTAGACAAGCCTTCACAAGCTATGTGATGTTGGGACAAGGATGTGGGGCAGTTGGACACATAGGCCTGGTCTGCGTGGAAGACATAGCATTGCTACAAGAAACATGAGCTGCTGTGCTGTGTTGAAGGCTTGGTCTCCGGTCTGTGGTGCTGCTGTGAGAGACTGCTGAGCCTTCGGAGGTGTGGCCTAGTGGCAAGAAGTTAGATCATAGGAGGACGTAAGAGCACTCACCCTATCTTCCCTCTCATTGCTTCCCTGTGACCATGAGCTTACCAGGCCTGCTAGGCCATATCCTGCCACCATGGAGTAGCCTTAGAGCCCAAAAGCAGCAGAGCCAACAGACTTGGACTACATCCTTTGAAACATGAGCCCCAAATAAAATAAACAGCTCCTCTTCCTCCTCCTCTTCCTCCTCCTCTTCCTCTTCTTCCTCTTCTTCCTCTTCTTCCTCTTCTTCCTCTTCTTCCTCTTCCTCCTCCTCTTCCTCTTCTTCCTCTTCTTCCTCTTCTTCCTCTTCCTCCTCCTCTTCCTCTTCTCTTTGTATATTGCTTTTCCCAAGATTTGGCCCCAGTGGCAGGTTACGTTAGGAAGCAAGAGAGCCCCCAAAGCCAGCTGCAGGAGGCCTGTGGAGGGAGCTGTGGTCCATGCAGTGGGGCAGCTGGGAAGGTTGAAGAGGTTACTGGGACCTGGGAGAGGTGTCCTTGTTGAGTCTGCTTCCCTTCATTCTGTTTTTATTACCAGCTTTATTGAGGTCTGTTTCACAGATCATAAAACCCAGCTATTTAAAGTGTATAATTCAGTGGTTTTAGTAACTTTGCTGGGTGGCAGACGCCCCCTGCACCAGAGTTTTAGAGCTTCAGGGTGACCCACATGCACATTTCCAGTTGCCTGCCCCTACACCCCACACCCTTCCCTAGGCACCCACTTACTGGCTCTTTAATTACAGGACTGTAGGCTACATTCTAAAGGCTGCAAACCTCAGATCAAGGGAACAGCAGGAAAATTGCAAGACCTGGGTTTATTTTCTGGTAATAGAGTTTGCTTTCCCAAAGGCCGAACAGCCAGGGACTCTGCACCTATAAGGTACACAGGGGCTCTGCATCTATTAGGGACACAGCTTCTACCTGTGTCAGGTAAAGCATTTCTTTCCTTTGTCTCTTGATGGATGTGTTTGTGATTTCCTCCAGCCCCTACCTCATCTAACCAGATGCAGCTACTGTCTCTGTCTTTGAAAAACACGAGCTGTTGGTTCTCTGGCTGGGTTCGGGAGTCCCAGCAGGGTCATGCTAAGAACTCAGCGGCCTGCCAGGGAGCTGTAGAGGATGTGGTGTGACCTTGTTACTTCTAGGATTTCTGCCCAGTTTAGTCCTAATGATTTTCGTGCTCAAAATGAGGTGTGGCTGTAGGTTTGTCTGGGTGGCGGACCATGTGCTATCTATATTTGAGGCCCTGGGATCAAGCCCCAGAATGACACTGAACAAGAGGCATGAGCAGATCACATGCTCAGCTTGAGAGCCTGTATGCACTAGGGCAGGAGATGCTGCATATGAGATTCTTCAAGATAATATTTAAAAAAAAAAAAAAAAAACTTTCAAATAACACAAAGCCAATGCAGAAAAACTGTATAAAACTCAAAGTTAGCTCTGAGGCCTCTCATGTGTAGCTCTTGCTGCAGCCCAGGAGACAGGCTTCCTGTCTTCTCACTTTATAGCCTGACTTGTGCAGGAGGCTGGTGTCAGAGACGGCATTTTGGAGCCTCGAGGTGCTGCCTGGCTCTTACTGGTCTAGGCTGCCACTCTGGCTTAACCCGGCTGCTTCTGGGATTTAGACCCAGTTGTTTAACCTGCTCTCTAATTTCCCTTTGACCACAGGCCAGGCTTGGCCTCTAGGATGGTCCTTCTGTCTGCCACATCATCTGCTGCATGAAGGCAGGGCCAGCCTAGAGCGATTAAGAGTGAGAGCCACTCCGGAGCGTCTGGGTAGCAGGTTGCAGCAGGTCTCAGGGTAATTGAATTTTGTACAGAAGCTATCTCATTAATCATAAATTAATGACTCTTCCAACTGAGGCAATTAAGAAGACCTAGGATTAAAAAGAGTCATATATTCATTTCACATCTGTCTAATTACCCTGAAGTTCACGGAGCCTAGGAGAACAGGAAAAATAGGCTCTATTCTTCTCCTTTGTACTTGACAGTTTTCTCTAGAGCTGGCTTCAGCCCAAAGGGGAATCGGCTTCTGAAAGTGCAAATGCCTTTTTGTGACCCACTAAGCTAGAATAAAGGGGAAGGGTCTGGGCTTGGTGGGGAAAGCTTGGGGGCTGGAGATGGGGACTGCCTGAGTTGTTGAGTCCCAAAGGTCAAGGGTCAGAAGTATGGCAATGGGAGGAAGCTTCTAGGTTTTTCCACAGAGCCTGGAGGGACCGTCTGAGCCAAAGTGTGAGAACAGTGGAGTGCATCAAATGTCACAGGCTTCTTCTGCCTCCAGGTCCCTTGTCAGGGCACCTGGGTGTTCTTCTTCACTCTGGCACTAACACATGGTCAGTCACATTTTGAATATGAATGAAATCTCCTTGATCTAATACACAATACACATCAGAATAAATGAGTATTTTGTTTGCAAAACTTTAATTAAAGTAACTCTCTTAGACTTCCCAATCATGTCTAAAAATAGTGTGCTACATCAAGGACCTCTAAGGAAGACAGGGAGGGGTTCGATACGTCTGAATAGAAGGTATGGATGTTCTTTCCAGAAAATGACAACAACTTTAGAGACTGGATAAGACTTGTAAGTCAAACCATGTATACTGGAGGTCCTGTAAAATTTTAGTTAAGCAATTAAGGAGAAAAGGTAGTAGGGATGGGGGCTGGGTAGCAGGGAGAGAGGAGGGCAGTGAGGGTGGGGGAGGAGAAAAAAGAGAGTGGAGAAGGGATTTCAAAATAAAAGAGCTTTAAAGCCATTGCTTCACAGCAGGCTTTTGGATGGGGCATCGCTTGACCAACATGTCTGTCCTGTTCCACATATAAGGGCTCTTCACTTTTCTGTACATCCCTATCAGGCTGAACTTGCCAGTCCAATCATCATACTATAGTCTGGGCTTCTCTTCACCTTTATATACTGGTCTGTCAGTGTTCACTCCCCATGAACGGAAGGTAGAGGAATGCATGAGACCAGCTGTGCCCTTTCCCCGTACTGCCACCGGTATCCAGGAAACTTAATCCAACAATATGAGCTCTGTTCACCAGTGACAAGTCTCTCTCCTGCAGGCAGATCTCTGTGAGTTCAAGACCAGCCTGGTCTTCAGAGTGAGTTCCAGGATAGCTAGGGCTACACAGAAAAACCCTGTCTCAAAAACCAAATTAATTAATTAATTAATTAAAAATGTTACCACTGGACTCCTAGAAGGATGATAAATCATGCAACTTAAGGCTATGAGCGTGTAGGAGGTTTCCCAGAACAGGTGACAGACAGAGCTCAAAGTGGTAAATAACTTGGTTGGCACTGTTCCCAGTACTTTACAACTGTTAACTCACTCGCTATCCCCTCAGCCCCACAAGTGTTCACTGTGGTGGAGGAAGACACTCCACGAGATTGTAAAACCTTCCCAAGAGCACACAGAGTGGGATGGGGTTTGACCTGGAACCCTGAAGTCACAGTACGTGTGCTAGAGGTGTGGTCCCCTGACTGCCACCCATGCCACCCATTCTCCTGTCATCTCTGACTCCTGGTTTTCCTGTTTGTAGGGTGGGTTGGTAGTAAGCAGGCTAAAGCGCCCTGGCTTTGTGTAGTGTGTTACTTTTCATTCAGTTCATTTTTCATTGCTATAATGAAACACATGAATCAGGTTATGTCTGAAGAAAAGAAGGTTCCTTAACCTACCATTTGGGGAACTAAAGGCTCAGAAAGAGTGGCATCGGTTCCAGTGAGGACCCTTGGCAAGGTGGTAGAAATACACAGGGGAAGGAAGCAGTCTCAATTCAGAAGCTTAGGGCAGGGGTGGTGGGCAGGGTGGGGATGAGGGGGTGAGGGTGCTGTCTGGGAGGAGTCAGAGGATGGGAAGATATGATAAAAATATAAAAACTCTCAAAGCATAAACAACCCAAAATCAACTAAACAAACCCAACAAGCTTAGACTCACAGGGTTTTCTATCAGTTTGATCTTGGATTTCCTAAACATTTATCAGGCCCCTCTTAAAGGTTCCACAACACCTTCCAGTACTTGGAAATCAAGCTCTTAACACTTGAGTGTGTGTGGGGTGGGGCTGGAGGGCAGGGAAGCGAACATCATCCAAACCATTGTGCGTGGTTCTTGAGTTTGAAATGGAAAGACAGGAAAAGGGGACTCAACTCCACTGGACTGTGGGGTTCACAGCAGATTAGGAACACAAATCTCTACCTCAGAAGCCATTGAGGGTCTCTCCTGGTCAGTGAGGTTGTTGGCAGGGCCCAGCTGAATTTAGCAAGTTCTGGCACTGATTCGTTGACTCAGGAGACTGGAGTTGGACTATATCTTGCCTGAACACTGGTGCTTCTCCAGGAATTCCCCTGCCTCCCATGCCTCCTCCTTAACACTACTTGGGATATGGGTAGGATAGGGGAGCAGAGAGATGCTTCCTTCAGACAGCATCATTAAGCATCCCTCCACCCCCGTGGGTGACCCTGAAGGAAAAAAACACAGCATTTATAGTGAGAAGGCTAGGTTGACTCCATGACAGACTTCAGATTGGCAGTTCAGGAGACTAGGCCTAAATCTCTGTTTTCAAGAACTGGGCAAGTCCAGGCAAGTCCAGGCCTCAGAAGCTGCCCTGCCACCTGGCCTGAATCAAGGACAATGGGGTCAGCAGCAGTTTCCAGACTTCCTCAACAACAGTTTCCAGACCTCCCCAGCAAGTTTCCAGCCCCCACCCCCCAGTAGTGGAATGTCCATAGAGATGGACCTAACAAATTAACATAGAGGTCACCTACCCCAAAATTCCCTAATGTGCTTTAAATCAGGCCTGCAACCTCACTTGGCTGTCTCTCTATTGGTAAGGGAAGAAGATCCCAGCATGCTGGGCTTCTGCAGAATAAAACACCCTTTGTGTTTACATACTATTTGAGACTGAAATATCGTTCTTCATGGACCCTTACAATAGGTCCCAGGGGAAGGCTTCACAAAGCTGCCTGTAGTCATGCACTTGACTCGGTGGCCAACATCATGTCCAGGTCACAGTAGGGCAAAGGTTGCTCTCACTGAGCATTAAGTAGCATTGTATCAAAAGGTATGTGGGAGAGCGGCAGAGAGGGGGTATTGTAATCAAAGAGGGACAGCTCCTGAGAATTTAAAACAATGGGCATCTACTTCAGAAACTTGGGACAGTGCCCAGTCACCCGAACAGGACTTCATGTAAAATCTGTTAAGGAAAGTTAGCTAGGTAGCTTAAAAAGTCAGAGGAGCCCAAAGGCTGACAGGCAATTAGAAGCAGTTATGGATGCGGGGAGAGGAGGGCGTTTCTTCTAGCTCAGACCCAGGAGCAGAGGGCACCAGCCAGCTGTTGCTGTTGGCGGTTCAAGGATTGGAGGGGACTTGTGGGAGGAGGGAGATGCAACTGAAACTGCCGGGGGCAGGGGAGTGGGAGATGTCCCTGAAGCTGCGAGGTGAAAAATAATGCCTGGGATGGGGCCCCAAGAAACAGGAAGCCCGCAGGAAGGAGACAGAGAACAAACAGGAAGAAGCAGATCCCGGTTCCCACCTCCTGCCTGGCTGCTTCTCTCTGGCGCCCCCTATTGCAGGGAATAAAACTGTCCGCTGTCAAAGCGAAAGTATGAACTGAGGAATCTAGAATTACCCATGAGGAAGTTGGACGTCCGTCCGGTTGGGAACACAAAGTCGGTGACTAAACTGCTTTCATTCCTTCATTCCTTCCTTCAGGCTTCTGGCATGTGTAGCCCCCCCACCCCCCCAGAGGAAGTAGTAGTTCGTGGGACAATCCTGAGGTTGAGGTCGGGGACATGCCGCAGTTAACCTGTGTACTCTGCCCTGGCAGAGCATCTGGTGGGTATGGTGTGGCAGAAGACTACACAGGTAACTCTGCAGCCTTCTCTGACCAGCCTCTGGGGTTCATGCCCCATACTCCCTTGGGCTGTGATTCCAGGCCCTGTGGACCTGCATCGGGGCCAGGAAGCAGGTATTGAACTTTTAGCTTGGACAACCCAACGCAGGTTTGGCCCCGACTCAGAGAATATGCTCAAACTCCCTTCCTGGCCTCACCTATTTTCTGAGTGAGTCACCAACAAGAATTACACTCTACCATATAAGGCACTGTGTGGCATTGGGCAGGTCGTTAAACCTTAGAGTCGCTGTTTCCTCAGAATGCCTTCTTGGTCCCTTGATTCCTGTGTAAGAAACAGGATGAGACTTTGGGCCTCTTTATCTTGCCCCCACCCCCACCCCCCACACCCTTCTTTTAGGCTAAGTGATATTTCAGCATTATGCGTCATGATTTTGCTTTGAAGGCAGTCAATATCAGAAGGCAGAGTCTGGTTTAATTCGGGGGGGCGTGAAATAACAACCCTAAAGATTCATGATGACTGGGACTTGTTGGACAGAGATGATGGACAGACTCAGCCGTGGCTGGGTCCCTGGGTGTTGGAGACAGAGAACAAAGGAAGAATGAAGAGGAGGGGGTGGGGCCTTTTTGCATCTACCTAAAGGAGGCCAGAGACTAGGTGTGGCCCAAACCCTGGGCTCCTGATGAATTCCAGAGCAAAAGTAAGCCTTTGAAGAGACTCTAAGAGTCTTTGAAGAGACTCAAGAGACTAAAATCAAGCCTCCTAGCTTCTGGTTATTTCAGGGCTAGGTAGCAGGCACCCAGTAGGGATAAAAGATGTGTACCTCGTAAGAAAAGGGACTAGGGTGGCAAATGTTAAGTGGTGGCTCTGAGTTCCATTGCTGAGGTGTCTGTCTATTTACAGTATGGATGGATTTATGTGCAAGATGTTGACTGCCGTCCTGGCTAAGCTCAACTTCTTGCAAGTTGAGCCAAGTCTGGTGGTACTTAGAGAATAAGCCGGGTAGGTATCTGAGGCTCCCAGTCAATTTGAATGAATGTTAGGAGGGCGTGTGTGTTCTCACAGCCTAGACCACTGTGGTGTCACGGGTGGGTGTTTTGGGGGGCATTGGTGAGCTGTAAACAGATGGACCATTTCCCAGAGGGGATCTGAGCACAAAGCCCTCTGTGTCAGCTGGAGAAGGGGTCAGCAGAGTTGGTTACTGGGTCCTGAGGACTGGCTGGTGTTCTGAGGCTCACTGGGCATCCTCCCAGGCACCGTGCACCTGCGTCCTCAGAATTCATTTGATTTTTTCCCTGTTGAGTGAAGGTCTTAGGCGAAGAGTGATTTGGGATGTTTTCTTCTGTCCTTCCTTTTCCTTTCTTTCCACATTGCTTTGGAAATGAGCCACTATTGTGGACAGATTCCTGGTGGCTTTTCCAACAGGACCTGGTGGGCTGGAGTGAGTATCATTTCTCTGAGGTCCTCTGGACTGTGACAAGCAGCCCCTTCCATGCCTGCTCATTCGAGTAGTTTTGCTCAGTTTCCCTCCTTTCCTTGGAAAAGGTAGGGTGCTGGCTGAGTAGAGGTATCTGAGTCCAGAATGCATTGTTCTAGGGTTCTGACACACAGAAGAAGTAGACAAGCCTTCTCTCCTTCCCTGCTTAATGTTAACCTGCCCGCTGCCTCCTCTGACTCCAAGGATGGGGCCACAGCTTGTTGAAAAGATAACTCTGCTATGTATTTGCCTGTGTCTGAAACCTGACTCTTACCCGTGGATTACATCCAGATACATCCAGAGATGTTCAGTTCAATCATTAGGGTAGAAGGGTTAGCAAAGGCCTGGGAAATACCAGTATCATTGAGAACCTTACAATTGGTTTTAGTGGGAGGCCATACTGGTTCCCCATGGCTTAAAACAGCAGAAATGTCCTCTCTTAAGGTTTTGGAGCCCAAGAGTATATGAAAGTGTCAACAGGGCTACTGTGACTCTGTTCCTAGTCTCTTCCCATTATCTGTGGCTGTTGATAGTCCTTGACTTGGATCAAGTGCCAGTTAGCTTTTTGTCAACATGACACAAGCTAGGATCATCTAAGAAGATGGAGGTCAGCTGAGGAATGGCCTTCATTAGATTACCTGTAGACAAGTCTATGGGACATTTTCTTGATTGATGCTTGATGTGGGAGGGCCCAGCCTACTGTGGGTGGTACCACCTCGATAGGCAGATGGTCCTGGGCTATATAAGAAAGCAGGCTGAGCAAGCCACGGGGAGCAAGCCGATAAACAGTGTTCTTCCAAAGCTTCTGCTTCAGTTCCAGCCTGTAGGTTCTTGCCTTGAGCTCCTACTCTGGCTTCTGTCATTGATGAATGTCTTAGTTAAGGTTTCTATTGCTGTGAAGAGACACCATCATCAAGGCAACTCTTATAAAGGCAAACATTTAATTGGGGCTGGCTTACAGGTTCAGAGGTTCAGTCCATTATCATCATGGCGGGAAGCATGGCAGCATGCAGGCAGACATGGTGGTGGAGAAGGAGCTGAGAGTTCTACATCCTGAGCTGCAGGCTGCAGGGAGAGATTGCCACACTAAGCCTTGCTTGAGCATATGAGACCTCAAAGCCCGTCTCCACAGTGACACACTTCCCCCAACAAGACCACACCTACTCTAACAAGGCCACAAACTTCCTAATAATGCCACTCTGTATGGGCCAAGCATTCAAACACAGGAGTCTATGGGGGCTATTCCTATTCAAACCACCTCAATGAACCATGACTTGGAAGTGTAAGCCAAACCCACGTTGCTTTAGGTCATGGTATTTATTATAGCAATAGAAAGCAAACTAAGGCATGGTCTCGTCTTTTTAACCTTCTGAGCCAGCACTGCCCCATCTTTCCTGGGTCAGCTTTAGTCTACCTCATCTGAGTGTGGTCAGGTCTCCCTTGACCTTACTTACTAGGCATGAGAACCTCAGAGAAATGTCACCCCATCCCAACCCACTTATCAGTTAACCTGAATTACCCTTATCTCAATAGTTTGAATTCAGTCAGATCTGCAAAGACTCTTATGGTAACTTTTATGGGTGTCAGGATTTAGTATGCCCAATGTTTTGTGCAGATCAAAGAGGAATACATTGGGAAGCGAGGGGCTTGATGCCATTGGTCACTGCCAGGGAGCTGCAGCTTGTTGCTATGCCATCATTCAGGATGGAAATGTAGATCCTAGCTCTTTAAACAGTGAGTGTTACTCCATTTGGGATTGGGTAACCTGAGTGTGAAGGCCACAACGAAGTTGACAAACTCGGAAGTTTCTTCAGTGCAGTGACTAAAAATACATTCAAAAATTAAACTCCTAATGAATCCAAGATGAGTCTGGCAGTCCTCGCCCGCCTTGCATGGTGTGAGGCTGACCTCATAACAAACACTGTGCTCTGTGATGGCTTCAAACCAAGCAGCACCCACAAACACTGCCTGAAACACCTCAACTCAAAAGCGAGACAGTTGCCTGTTGTGAACTACTGTGTTTTTACTGTATGTAGAAAGCATTTTGCTCTCAGAGTAATACAATGGCTAACTTAGAGAAAACAAAAAGAAATTTAAATATTTCCCCACTGCTGTTCTAAAGCATGCAAGTATCAAATTAGTGGACCTTTGCATTAGGTTGTTTTAGAAGGTTTCATTTTAAAAGTTGCTCTTTTGAGTTGCTGACTTGCATTTAATAAAAACTTGCACCTGGCAATTGTGCAAGCCTTTAATCCAGCTCTTAGGAGGCAGAGGCAGAGGCGGAAGCAGATCTCTGTGAGTTCGAGGCCAGCCTGATCTACGAAGTAAGTTCCAGGACAGCCAGGGCTGTTACACAGAGAAACTCTTATTTCAAAAAACATAAAAACCAAAAAACAAACAAGCAAACAAACAACAATAGCAAGAAACCTACATAAAAACTTGCCCATTGAATTCTGGATTGGCCGTGGCTTCTGAGATGGCCCTAAACATCTACCACTTTGTACTATGCATTTATACAGAGCATCATAATAAAATTGGCAATTTTAAAATCAGAACTCTGGGCAATGTTGAAGATCTGTGTCAGTAGCAAACATCCAGTCAAGATCTAACTCTTTACGTAAAAACAATCATATCCATCTCACCAGAACATAACTGTTAAAATTACATGCCTGCCAAAGAATTGTTGTAAAATACACTTTTTTTTAAAAAAAAAAAAAACGAGTTATGTTCAGTGTTTGATTGTATGCCCATTTTAAAGACTTACTTAACCCAAGTTCACACAATTTCTTAGGGGTTGTGAAGCTCTGATGTAGAAGAAATCTCAGAATTAGATATACTTTTTACAGGGTTCATAAGGATTTTGTGCCACCATAAAGTTGAAGGGAAATCATTAAATCAAGCCCTGGTGTGGGAGATTGCCTGTGTTTTAATTTCTCTGTGTTTTTAAACCACCTACATAGGTGGTAATTAGTCAATACTTAATTAGACCTTATTGATTGATCTTTTTGCTCACTTACAGCTGAATCCCTGATATACCAGGATGTATTTCTGCATGAGACCTGCAGAGAGGGAAATTTAGTTATAAAGCTTTCTAGGGTGGGTTCTGTGGAAACAAAAACGTAACTCTCACCGCAAAGGGGATAAGAGAATATTTCCAGAGCCCAGTATAAGAGACACAGACATCAGTATGGAGAGCACAGATTTAGGTTATCCGAAGTACCATGTTCCAGCATTGTATATGTCTGAAGTTGTTTTTTTGTTTGTTCATTTGTTTTATTTTGTTTTTTTTTTTATATATAGTAACAGAGTGAAGAAAACCATAAATTAAGGCAGTTTTCGAATATCGTGGTGGAAAAGTTAGGTAAGTGGTTACAGCAGAGGAGAGAGGCCTTTACTGTAGGCCTCAGATGCTCTGGGCAGATTCATAGGCTTTCAGTTGGAGGAAGCTTGTGCTCTAATAACACACCCCTAAAACATTTACCTCTTAGTCCCAAAGATGTTAGGTCAGACACAGACGTGGGCAAGGAATGGCTATTAGAGTAGATCAAGGGCAAGGAATGGCTATTAGAGTGGATCAAGGCAGTCCAAGATAAATTGTAATTAGGCTCTGAACCTGCAACAAATTCCAACCCTTCCACAGTCAGTAAAGTTCTAATCCGCTAATCAGCCCCGAGGAAGGAGCGAGCTCCTTCAGGAACATCTGTATACATCCCTTACTCAGTGGCCCATGTCCTTAAGAGAGGAAAATAGATACACACTCCCTGTGCCATGAGTATTCAAACCACCACACCCACTCAGCCTCCTAAGCCTAGAGGACTGTGGTATTGTTTTATCAGCCCTGAAAGACCTTCCAGAATCCTCCCCCCATCTGCAGTCATTCTTCTGGGCTCATTTCATCCACATACTAAATGTCTGTTATAGCTCTTCCAGGGGGTGTCTTTGGGTCTTAAACCGTCTCTGTGTATTCCTAAAGAGGCTTATTTCACCTCGCTCTGATACACCTGTATTCTCTTTCGTCATTTCCCTAAAAGGACATGATAAAATAAATGGGAGCTTGTTTACAGGGATGCGTGCCCTTTACATGCTGGACAAGCAGAAAGAGAGAAAGCAATAGTCAGTCTTGCAGTCCCCATAAGGTACCTTTCTTGTGTGTACAGATGGAAACTCTGCCTGTCAGCTCAGGGCCACACTCCTGAAGGTGATCCATGCTTAAGGAGTCCTGCTCCCATCACTTGATCCTTTGTTTAGATGGACTGTGTGCTTCTTCAACGCAAGGCCCCTTAGCTCCTTAGCTCCCCTAAGCTGCAGAAAGTCCTCAGGCGTCGTTATAGTCAATACTACCACTTCCTGGTGCTCTGCTCCAGGGTTTCTCAGGCAAGATGGGTGGCTTCATGGGCTCCTTCGTACCTCTTGGTTCTTCATTCTCCTCTTGTTTCCACTCTGTCACCTTTGTCTCATGCTTTCTACCTCACTGTGGCTTTGTGGTTCCCCCCAGCTCTTCAGCCTGCTTAGGAATGTCTGCTTCTGTTGTGGAGTGGGTACCTGACCTGATCATTAATTTTCAAGAATCAATTATCATATTGTTCACTTCTGTAATTTCCTCTTTAGTATATATGTGTGCATGTGTGTGAATGTGTTGTGCATGTGTATGTATATATGTGCATGTGTGTATGCATGTGTATATGTATGTGCATGTGTGTGCACATGTGTGTGAACATGTGTGTGTATGTGTGCATCTGCATGTTCCTTGGGTGAGGCACTTGTGGGCAAGTATGAGTGCATATATGTGTATGTGTACTTGAGGTTAGAGATTGCCACTTTGTATCTTCTTCCATCATTTTCTTTCTTTTTTTTTTAAGATTTATTTTATTTATTTTATGTGTATGAGTACACTGTAGCTGTACAGATGGCTCTCTTTGTAGTCCACATTTCAACCCCAACATACTTGCAATTAACCTGAATAAATCCTGCCCAAAATATCAACACCAAGCCGGGAGGTGGTGGTGCACACCTTTGATCCCAGCACTTGGGAGGCAGAGGCAGGTGGATTTCTGAGTTCAAGACCAGCCTGGTCTACAGAGTGAGTTCCAGGACAGCCAGGGCTACACAGAGAAACCCTGTCTGGAAAAAAATCAAAAAACAAAAAACAAAAAAAATCAACACCAAATGAAAAATTCCATTATAACAGCTGATCTGTGACTGCTCGGCCAGAAATACTCTTTTCTTATCGTCATTTACCAAAACCTAACACTGCCATTAGTGGCGCTGACTATTTCTGTTGACTAGGCCAATAAGTAAACCAGACAACTTCAGTGTTTGCTTGGCCTGCTGGGCTCTGTATGTTGGCTCAGGGTGAATTGGCTGCTTGATTTTCTGGTAACTGGCATTTGCTGGAATGACCTGGACTCACCCTTGGATTGGAGACGGAGAGGGATGGCGTTCCTGAGTCAGAGTCCTAGGTGATGAGAGAGACATTGTGCTGAGAACCTGAGGTGTAACTCGCCCCTGAAGGGTCCTATTGAGCCTTGTCGGCCTCCTCCGGATTCTCTTCTGCTAGTGTGAGAAGCATCTGGCGGACAGACCTACACACACACACACACACACACACACACACACACACACACACACCCTTGGGTGATATTTGTCTTATCTATTTGTAAACAGCTCACCCAGACAAGTTTGTCTGGATACTGGGGACAGTCAGGATGTGACGGCGTGTGGGTGGCAGCGGCTGCACCACCTGCTAAGGCTGAGCTTGTGCCGGGCTGCTTTGCTGCATGTGTGACCTTGGGAGCTACCGTAGATATGTGGTAGCAGGAGATCCTGGAGAGGGGCTACCCAGTTGGTACCAGCAGTGAATCCACTGGGCCATCGAGTGGACACTTCCGGATGCTTTAAGGACCGTATCTTGAATTGATGAAGCAGGCAAGGCTCTGTAGCTGATGCCTCTCTGTACGGTCAGAAACCTTTCCCACCAGGCTTGGTCTAGGCTGTGGTGCCCTGGTGCCTGCAGGAGTTGTTTACAACAAGAGCTTTGTTAGGGCTTAGTCAAGACCATGTATCTGTTTAGATCTCTCACGTTCCCAGTCTCAGGTTGTTGCTATCTCCTTAAAGCCTAAACGCTGCTCTTGGATGAGAGTCAGTTATAAGGAAAACATTCTTGGGGGAAAACAGAAATCTGTCACTGCTCAATCTGTCACTAGCAGTCTTCTGGATTATAATGGCAGAAAGCATGTGTGCTCACTTGAGACCCCAAAGAAAATGGGTATTGGTTGTTTTACCAGTCACTGAAGTGGGCTGAAGAAATGGTCAGAAAGAGAAAGGAGAACCATTTCCATTTTCCAACTAAGCTACTGCCCAGGGCCAGGCTGCAGACGAGGGAAACAGCCAGCAGTGACACCATCTTCTAGGATGGTGGACACTCATGATTATTGTGCCTGGAGCCTTGGATGCACCCCTTGACAGTGTCACAGACACTGTCATGTTCTGCTGTTCACCTTTCTGGTGGGTCCCAGATGCTGGGCCACGAAAGCATTGGCAGTAATGAGTACTGTGAAATAGGCAGAGATACACTGCGCTCACTCCCCAATACAGAACATTTTTGCTTTTGGTTTCGTCTGAAGTCGGGTATCAGATAGCCCCGCTTTTTTCCAGCTGAGGCTGACCTTGAACTCCTGATCTTCCTACCAAGTGCTAGGGTAACATACATGTACTGCACGCCTAGCATCGTTTGGGGTTTGTTTTAATTACTTCTTTCCCCTGGAGTGTGGGAGAAGTTTGCGTGGGCTGACCTGGGAAGGGACAAAGGACACCCACAGAAATGTACACTGAAAATGTCCAGCATCGAAGTGACAAGAGACAAACGCAACCTTAAAGACAATAATCCAATATAACAGAAAATGACCACAGGCTCTAAATACAAAGAAGATATACAAGTGGCCAAGTATCACAGTGTTGTACCACAGGCGGGGGCCTGCTGCTGAGACCTGGGTCTCTCTCTCCCCGGTGTTGACCCGTGGCTGCACGGTGTGTTAGTTAAAAAGGAGGCAATGTATAAATGAGTTATTTTATTGTAGGAAGGAGAAAATGGGCCAGTCAAGTAGAGAGGAGGAAAGGAGGGGGAGGAGAGAGAAAGAGAGAGAGAGAGAGAGAGGAGAGGAAGAAAGCGTGAAAACAAAGAGCAAGAGAAGAGAGAGCAAGAGAGGGAGAGCAGAGAGGAGACAAGGAGCAAGAGAGCAAGAGAGTGAGGAGGGGGCAAACCGCCCCTTTTGTTGTATGGGGCGTGGCATGTCTGGCTGTGGTCAGATGTCTGGGGGTAGGATCCAGCTAGTATGCTGGGAGCTTGGGGCATCATCTGCCTGATAGAGCACACATCTGCAGGGGCAGCTTGAGGGGTTGTGACTGAAACAGGAACCAAAGACTCAGGAGTTATGGCCAAGCTCCTTCAGCTCTCTACAAGCAGAAATTACCCGCAGAGGTTCCAGGGCTCAAAGCCAAATACTCGACTGAGCTTAAGTTACCTGTCCCACACTGCCCCACATCACAGGCTCTCAAACCATAGGGAAAACATGGCCACAGTAAGAAATAGTTTCATAGTCTCTCTGATATCTATAACAAGACAACAGGCCATAAGAAGGTTTGGCGAGGCTGTGGAGAAACTGGAATCTTCACACATTGCTGAGGTGGGGGGTGTCAAATGACATAGCCATCTTGGAAAACAATTTCTATTTCAAGAGAATAAGTGGAGTTATTTTATGACCCACTGTTTTGATTCTGAGGTGTATATCCAGGAGATGTGAGTATATTTGTTATTTTGGCTAAAAACCTATACATGAATGTATGTTATTCCCAATGACCAAAAAAGGTGAGGACAACCCAGATTTTCATCAGCTGAGGAGTAGAAAAACAAAACATGGTCTCTCCATACCGTGGAATATTATCTGACTACAGGATAATCTGAGTGCAGTACTGGCACACGCTTCGCCAGACGAAGCTTGAAAGCTGCAAAAGGCATCGTGTATGAGTCAATTTCTATACTCTATCTAAGATATGGAAATCTATAGATAGGCAGCAGACTAATGGTTTCCTAGGCTGGGAAGAGGTATGGATCTGAAGCTGATACCTACAATATATAGAATTTATTTTTAAAAGAATAAAAGTGTGCTCAAATCAACATGGCAAAATTTGCATATAGCTCTGGATTTACTAAAAATAATTGAATTGCTCATCGTAAAGGGAAGAATTACATAATCTGTGAACTGTAGCCATTATTTTAAAAGGGGGAAATTCTTGCTGGTTGCAGAAAAGTAAGGAGGAGAAAAAAAGACACTTGACTCAACTTTTTTATTCTGGCAGAGTCCCTCATATTTTTTCCAAATAAACGTTAAAAAATATTTACCATTTTTAAAAAGGAAAGTACCTATTTACTCTCTCTAGCATCTTTGTAATATAAATATCTCTTGGGTTTTTTTTTTTTTATTACTTTTGGCAAAATACAGCTTTTAGTGACTTACAGTATCTTCACCAAGTGTGTACTTGGCAAGCTCCCAGAACACTTGTTGATGCTGGTTGAGCATTTCAATTGTCTCTCCGTTTTGGTTGTTATAGGCCTTGATGAACATCTTTGTTCAGGGAGACTATCCATGATCTTAAGACTGTTCCTTGTATGATTCAGTGCTAGGTGATTAGGGGGGAATGTTTTCACACTGTTAAGACTCAGAGAGAGATAGAGACAGAGAGAGAGTGATTTATTTTCATATGTATGAGTGTTTGCCTGCCTGCATGCATGTGTACTAAGCGCCTGCAGAGACCAAGAAGAGGGCATTGGATCTCCTGGAACTGGAATTACAGGCAGTTGTGAGCTGCAAACCCAGGTCCTCTGCAGGAGCAGCAAGAGGTCTTAGCCTCTGAGCCATCTCTAGTACCAGTATTCTTAATACTTAACTTGTTCTGCAAAGGAGATTTTCCTCTCTTAAAAGATGCCATTTGAGGGACTGGAGATAATGCTCAGCAACTAAGAGGACTGGTTGCTCTCCCAAAGAATGAGAATTTGATTCCCAGCACCCACGTGGTGGCTGACAGCTCTGTAACTCCAGTCCTAGAGGATCTGACGCCCCCTTCTGGCCTCTGTGGGAATTACACCCAAGTGTAGCACAGACATGCATGCAGCCAAAACATATACATTTAAAAATGTCTGTTTAACAAAGGCTCCTCTATATCAGTTGTCTTGAACTATGTGGACAACTATTTCAGGGTTTTCTCTTGCCCAAACTCCACCTAATATAATTCTGAGGAAAAAAAAGTCTGTTTAAGAGAGAGGAATAGTGTTCTGTTAACTCATCCCTTCCTTAAAAGAAAAAAGAACCCTGTGTTCTAAACTAGGTTCTCATTTCCTGTCTTGTGCCTTCTTCTCATTTCTGTTGAAAATGGATTTGTGCTGTAATATATGCAGTCAATACTGGAGGTTTTCCACCTGGGTCCACGAGTTGATTGCTATCTGATAACATTCAAGACAACATATTGAATTCTTTCAAGACATAAATGCAAGCAGATAAAAAGCACAGGAGGCCAGGTGATGCCTGTGGAACCAAGAGGCCAGGAGGCGGCTGCATATTGCTAACTGTGCTGCCTGGGCACAGCTGCAGAGGAAGACAGCCATGGAAGGAGAGAGACACTACCTAACGGAGATGTTCTGGGGGTGCTCAGAAAAGGGGCACTTCCTAAAAGAGAAAGCAAAGGCACCCTTCAGAGAGGGGGGGGTTTGGTGGTGGCACTCACATATACTCCATCCCAGCCCTCGAAGGCTGAAGCAGGGGGCCAGCAAACTCCAGGCCAGCCTGGGATATGTGGTTGCAAGCAGATGTTCATGAGCACCCGAAGCATTCCATGGAGAGGACTGTCGTTTCACAGATAAAGCATGAGGTGCTGGGCTGGGGCAGCAGTGGCATGATGGGATGTCAGCCTTTGCCAGGGTGGAGAAGGTGAAGAGAAACTGCAGCCTCCTTCCCCAACTTTCCTTCCAGGACACACTGTACCCAGTGCTCCAGACAGGAGAATGACAGATCATCTCCAGGAGCCAGGGCAAGAAGATCCCCGAAGGCTCTGGCCTCAGGTGCTCCATTCAGAAGTGGCAGAGTCAGATCACCTAAACATGACGCCCCTAGCCTCAAAGTCACACGCATTTTTGTGCAACACCCTGAAACTGAGTTAGACAGTGAAGACTGTTCACTCCCTGCTGGGAGGCACACTCCACACTCCTGACAAGGGCATAGTAATTTCCAAGATAATTTCTCTTACAGCCTTATTTTTGCTGTCGTAGCTGAAGGGGAACGTCCTACCCTGCATTTCCTAGTTGTTAACAGGGTGTGTCTGCATGAAAGTTATTGCTTGGTGTGTGTGTGTGTGTGTGTGCGTCTGTCTGTCTGTCTGTCTGTGTATGTGTATCTCTGTGTGTGTGTCTGTATCTGTGTGTGTGCCTGTGTGTCTCTGTCTGTGTCTGTATCTATGTGTCTCTCTCTCTGTGTGTATCTGTGTCTTTGTGTGTCTCTATGTGTGTGTATGTGTGTCTGTGTGTGTATCTCTGCGTATGTGTGTGTGTACCTGTGTGTGTCTCTATTTATGTGTGCCTGTATCTGTGTGTCTGTGCTTGTGTATGTCTCTGTCTGTGTCTGTATGTGTCTCTCTCTGTGTGTCTCTGTGTGTTTCTGTATGTATGTGTGTGTCTCTGTGTATGTGTGTGTGTATCTGTGTGTGTGTGTACCTGTGTGTGTCTCTGTCTGTGTCTGTATCTATGTCTCTCTCTCTCTGTGTATGTGTGGGTGTATCTGTGTGTGTTTATGTATGTGTGTGACTCTGTGTATGTGTGTATCTGTGTGTGTGTGCCTGTGTGTGTCTCTGTCTATGTCTGTATCTGTGTGCGTGTCTCTGTATGTCTCTCTGTGTGTGTCTGCATCTATGTCTCTGTGTATGTGTTTCTGTGTGTATGTGTGTGTCTGTGTGTGTGTGTACATGTGTGTGTGACTGTGTATGTTTCTGTGTGTGTGTCTCTGTATGTCTCTCTGTGTGTGTCTGCATCTATGTCTCTGTGTATGTGTGTGTCTGTGTGTGTGTGTGCATGTGTGTGTGACTGTGTATGTTTCTGTGTGTGTCTTCTTTATGCATCCTTCTACTCCATACAGATTTTTTTTATTCATTACAAAAAATTTCAGGTCAATAACCTTGCAAATCATGGTCACCAAATCCCTTCTTCCTTTTTACAGTCTTTTCTTTTGGATTTATGCTTTGGTCCCACATTTCAGAGGAGTGTGAATCCTCTGGGATCAAGCAGAGTTCTTGCCTGTCCTTGACTTTCCAAAGGATTGCACTATTTGAAGTTGGTTCAGGATGCTTTTTGTTGTCTGAAGGGAACACTCTATCCCTTTTTCTCTCCAACCCCCAGGAATTGATGGTGACTTTTGTCAAACATCTTAGCCATTCCTGGAGATGTCTGTGCTGTTTTTCTTGGACTTACTGATACACTCTGCTGAATAAATTAAAGATTCCTCCCGCCCCATGACATTTTTTAAGTGGGTCAAGTAGATCATGAGAGAGTCCAGGCTTTCTGAGGCTTATCCTCAGCACCTCAGCCGCTTCCTTCTCCAGGTATAGCCCTCATTCCAGAGTCTCTGCAGCCTCCCCCACGATGGGGAAGTTCTTGTCTCTTGCCACTCCAAATGTGACCCCTGGACCAGCAGCTTTAGCCTCACCAGGGAGTGAACAACCCACAAACCACAAGAAACTCAAGAAGTAGGAAGACCAAAATGTGGACATTTCATTCCTTCTTAAAAGGGGGAACAAAATACCCACAGAAGGAGTTGCAGAGACTGAAGGAATGACAAGCTAGCCTGATATAGCTGTCTCCTGAGAGGCTCTGACAGTACCTGACTAATACAGATGTAGAGGCTCACAGCCATCCATTGAACTGAGTACAGGGTCCCCAATGAAGGAGTTAGAGAAAGGACTAAAGGAGCTGAAGGGTTTGCAGCCCCTTAGGACGAACACCAATATGAACTAACTAGTACCCTCAGAACTCCCAGGAACTAAACCACCAACCTATACATGGTGGGACTATACATGGTGGGACTGATTATTCTGGCAGCATGTATATAGTAGAGGATTGCAAAATCGATCATCAATGGGAGGAGAGGCCCTTGGCCATGTGAAGGTTCTGTGCCCTAGTGTAGGGGAATGCCAGGGCCAAGTAGGAGAGGGTGGGGTGGCAAGCATGGGGAGGGGGGAGGCAACAGGAGTTTGTTCTTATTGTTTTTGTTTGTTTGTTTGTTTGTTTTTTGGAGGGGAAACTAGGAAAGGAGAAATCATATGACATGTAAATAAAGAAAATATCTAATAAAAAAATAGAGAAAAAAAAAAAGAAATCCAGAGTATCAGACCCCCTTCAGACCCAGAGTTTGACATTTTAACAAGATACCTGTGGTGGTTTGAATGAAAATGGCCCCACAGGCTCATAGGGAATGGCACTAGTAGGAAGGGTAGTCTTGTCGGAGGAGGTGTGGCCTTGGAGGAGGTGTGGCCTTGTTGGAGGAGGTGTGGCCTTGGAGGAGGTGTGGCCTTGTTGGAGGAGGTGTGTCACTGAGGAGGTAGGATGGGCTTTGAGGTCTCAGAAGTTCAAGCCAGGTCTAGTGTTTCTCATTCTCTTCCTGCTGCCTGCGGATCTTGTTGTAGAACTCTCAGCTCCTTCTCCAGCACCATGTCTGCTTGCATGCCGCCATGCTTCCCACCATGATGATAATGGGCTAAACCTCTGAACTGTAAGCCAGCCCCAATTAAAGGCTTGCTTTTATAAGAGCTGATGTGCTCATAGTGTCTCTTCACAGCAATAGAAACCCTAACTAAGACAACACCCTCCCAAAGGGATTCATGTTCACATTACAGTTTCACAGACACCATTCTCAGTGATGGGTGAGCTTATCCTGCCATTAGGGAGCCCTCTAGTCCTACCCAACAGATGTTGAAAACGATCCCAAAGGTACTCACATGTGGCTTCTCACAATGACAAAGTCTGAGAGGGAACAGGTCTGGAGTGCACACATGTGAACCCTTGGGGAATCTCTGAGCAGTTACCACAGATGACCAGTGCTTCTGTGAGCCAGGCTGTCTGTGCCCATGGCTTGGGAAAGGGGATGCCCCTGAGGAAGTGCAGGGTGGAGAGCTGAGAGACAAACAAGAGGACACAGTTTGGAGAGAGTGAGTGGTGGTGAGTCTAAGGTATTTGCAGCAGGAGCCAGAGCCTCAGGATGGTGTCGTGGCTTCCTGAAGGAATCGATGTCACAGTTCTCCAGGGACCTCATAGGAACCAACAGAGCAGAGAACACAGCTACCATCTCAAGTGTACCTCCAACCCACACTCCCAGTTCATGTGAGAAAGAGCCATGGTACTGAATTTCTTCTATATGGGATGGAGATGGGGTTGACATCAAAGACGCTGGTTTATCTAAAGCATTTTAGATGAGCATCCACCTCTCCAAGTGAGGTTGGGGGTGATTGCTTGAGATGCTAAGGAGCATGACTTGGTGGACAATTCTGATAGCACTGGCTGGGAAGCTGAGTGGCACTAACCAGCTGATATAAGGCAGAATGGAGATAGAGGCACAGGAGCAATGACCCAGCTAAGGAATGGTTCTCTTTGGGGATTGGGAGGAGATCTTGACTGATGTAGATTAGGAAGGGACCAATACAGAGCCTCTGCTTCTGCCAGACACAAGTGCTAAGCTGTGGATAGCCTTGTGCACGGTCTGGGTGCATTCTCCTGCATCCTCAAAGGGTTTGTGTGCAGGATGCTCAGACCTTGGTGTGGCATCCAGTGCTGAGAGGTGGCAGAAGTTTTAAAAGTTGAGATCTAGAGAAACGTGGTTAGGGTATTGAGGCCACCACCTTGAGAAAGGATTAATGTCATTTTATGGCACCCCAGTTCATTCCTGTAAGGGTTGCTATAAAAAGGACAAGATTGAGCCAGATGCCGATACCACACCCAACCAATGGACTGAAGTCAGGGACCCTTATGGATGAATTACAGAAAGGCTAGAAGAAGCTAAGGAGGAGGGCAACCCCATAGGAAGACCAGCAGTCTCAACTAACCCAGACCCCTGAAATCTCTCAGACACTGAACCACCAACCAGGCAGCATACACCAGCTGGTACGAGCCCTCTCCACCTCCATCCCACACATATACAGCAGAGGAGTACTTGGTCTGGCCTCAGCGAGAAAAGTGCCTAACCCTTGAAAGCCTCAAGGCCCCAGGGAGTGGGGAGGCCTGGCAGAGGTGGGGGTGGGGATGGGATGGGGTGGCGGTTTCAATGAGAAACTGTGGAAGGGAAGACTAAGAGGCAAGTAGCAACTGGACTATAAAGAAATAAAAGTAATAATAATATGAAAAAAGGGTAAGCCTAGGCATGGGGTGCTTGTCTAATATGTGTGAGACTCCCCAACCCCACAAAAATCACTCAATCAGTCAAGCCTTGCCCCCATCTCTGGATTCCTGTCTTACCTGTGAGCTCTTCTTCATGTGCTCCTGCCATGATGCCATCTGCCATAAGGTCCTTGTCAGAGCCCAAAGGATGAAGTCACCCACTCTTGAACTTTTGACCTACCCAATTGTGGGGTAGATAGACTTTTCTTTATGAAGCACTCAGCCTCAGGTGTTTCCCAGGTGATGCTGTCATTGCTGGTTTCTGGGTTGTCACTCAGAAAACATGAGTTTTCCCTGGCCTTGGTGCAAGCTAGAGATTCCCAACTCTGAATATGCTTTACCGGGGTACCCTGGACCAGGCACTTTTAAAGGCTCTTTTATTAAATCTAATATCCCTCCAGGGTTAAGAGATGCTGATTTGGTCCTCCAAATGAAAAGATGGCAATGATGAAGTGTAGGGATAGAGACTGAATGTGGGAATGGAGAGTGGAAGTAGAGATAGAGATGGGATGTGGGGAAGGAGAACGTGGGGATAGGGATGATGGGGGGTAGAGATGGAGATGATGGCATGTTAGGGTGGACATTGTGGTGATGGAGTGGAGGATGGGGATGGAGAAGGTATAGGGGATTTCTGTAAAGAATATGCATACTTTCCAAACTATACATTGCTGCCTCATTATGGCCCCATTCAGGCCCAGGCTGGTCTTGAACTTATGAACTAAAACCTCTGGGATAGCTACCTACAACCGTAGGCCCTCACCATACTTCTATAGTTTCTATATTGAGTGTCCCCTAGTGAACACCACTGGGAGAGGATGGAACCTTTGAGAAGCAGAGCCCAGTGGCAGGTGCTTGGGTTATTGGGGGGTGGGGGGTGGGTGCCAGACTGAGAGACTCGGTCTCTTCATCTTTGCTTTCTGCTTGCTTGGCCATGTGCCCTTGCTGGGACATGTGCTGCTTCATCAGAGGTTCGAGGCCACGAGCCCCATTCTTACAGCAGAACCTAGAAGCTCCAGAAACACGAGCTAAAATGAACCTTTTGTTTTTGTAAGCTATCTGGGGGTATTTTTGTTATAGCAACATGAAGCTGACTAACAGAGACCCAAAAGCCCTAGAAAGGGCCAGTGTTACCTAGCAACATTGGATACAATTGAAAAAGCAAAACCAGTGGCAATATGGGTTTTCAAAATTGTAAATATTTTTATCCCCAGTTAAAGAGAATATCATACCCGTATCAGAGAAGGATACTATGTAAAAATCTAAGAACAATAAAGAGAGATTCAAAACATGCTTAAATGATGGATAAGCCATAGAAGCAATTTACTATTTGGAAAGGAAATCTTCCAATATAGAACGAATGCATAAAGGGAGAAAATTTTAGAGAAATGTCAAGAAAACTAGAAAATGGGCCAAAAGTTCCAGTATTTATGAAACAATTTTACTAGGATTTATTTTAGGTTTTAAATAGAAAACATTTATTTAGTGTGTGTGTGTGTGTGTATGTGTGTGTGTGTGTGTGTGTGTGTGTGTGTATAAGGGTAGTTGTGTAACCCTGGCTGGCCTTAAACTCACAGAGAGCCACCCACACTCGTTTGAGTTCTGGGATTAAAGGAGTGTGCCACCACACCCAGCCACATCCAATTTTGAAATGTGAGTTTGGGGGGATTATACTTGGCTTTCAGGCTTTCAAGCTTACAGGCTTACAAGCTAGCTTTTGTATCTGCTAAGCCATCTCCCAGGCCTCAGATTTAGTTTTAACGGGCCATTCTCAAAATAGAAGCGCTATTGTGCTATTTCCTAAACCAAGGGAAAGGAGTAGTCTTCAGACCAGGACAACCCACAGAGTGTCAAGTAGAGTTCGTGTGGACACATTCTGATGGTAAGCACAATGAGCTCCTAGAGCCGGGGAGTCTCGGGAAATGAGATTCAGCCAGTGTGCAATTGACTATAGTGGGGGCTAGAAGTCTGTAGGGTAAAGTTCTCACATGGGAGTATGAAAGGACTAGAGCATAGAATACAATATTCTACGTGTTATCAAACTGTCAGCAAGAGGGTCGAACCTTCACACCCTTAGAAGTCTTCCATAGGTTAAGAAATGACAAAGTTGCTGTATTAGTTTCCTGTGATAATTGTAACAAATTGCTATAACGTTGGTACCTTAAAAATATAAAGTTATTGCCTTCTGGAAGATAGAAGATTGAAATTGACATCCTCTGCCAAAATGCAGTCTGGAGCTAACTTCCTTTTTTTTTTTTTTTTTTTTTGGTTGTTTTGGTTTTTCGAGACAGGGTTTCTCTGTGTAGCCCTGGCTGTCCTAGAACTCACTCTGTAGACCAGGCTGGCCTACAGAACTCAGAAATCCACCTGCCTCTGCCTCCCAAATGCTGGGATTAAAGGCATGCACCACCACTGGCCGGCTGGGGCTAACTTCTGTCAGCACACATGTCCAGGATTGCTTTAAATAGTAAAGCACTTTAAATAATAAAAACACTAATAAAGGGTCACAGTGCTGGGCAGTGGTGGCACTTGGGAGGTAGAGACAGGCAGATTTCTGAGTTTGAGGCCAGCCTGGTCTACAGAGTGAGTTCTAGGACAGCCAGGGCTATGCAGAGAAATCCTGTCTTGAAAACTAGAAAACCAAAAAACCAAAAAACCAAAAAATAAAAATAAATAAAAGTAAAAATAAAATAAATAAAGGGTCACAGCATTAGAAAGCTTGAGAACCACTGCTTTCATCACTCTGCAGAAATCCCTCCCCCACCCTCTGCCATATGAGTTGATATTCACAGACCCCATAGGTAAGGACAGGAATATCTTTTGAAAGGCCAATTTTTAGCCGACCAGCTTTATGCCCTGAGTGAAAATAGAATTTGAAGAATCATTCTAGCAAACCCAAAAGGGATGTTTGAAAGAGGATAACATGGGAGGCAAGACATAGGGTAGCCGCAGCTGCTCCAGACGTGAAAGGAGCTGAAAGGATGTAATGACTCCACATCTAGCCAGTGTCTCTATGTCCAGCCACTGGGATGTGTGGAGATTCAATATAGTAATGGGCTTATAGATTACATCATCTGTGAAGTCTCTGGAAATATCATTCGCCAGCAGAAGACCCAAGAAAGCTAAGTCTCAAGGCCTAGGCCCCAGGGAAGTCGATGTCAAGACCTGTAGTCTGAGGCTGTGAAGCACTGATGTGTGGGGTCAGAAGATGGGTATCTCAGCTCAGGAAGAGAAAGACACTTTGCTCCTACACTTGCTTCTATTCTCTCTGGGCCTCTGCAGAGTGGATGCTGCCACCCACGCTTTAATCAGGGTGCTCTTCACTTTGTCCACCAGCTCAAATGCTAAATGTCTTCTGGAAGCGCACATTCTCAGCCACAGGCGTCATGGCACAGCCCTGATGGATTCTCCAGCCCAGACACTCAGGCAGACACGGCTCTCCCAGGGCAGTGACCACGCGCCATATATAAAGACAGCTTTCACGTAATCACACCGCCCTCTATGCAAGGACACGACCTGCCACATGGCCGGAAACCTGCACTCCACACCCTCGGCCTCCGCAAACATCATGCTGGAGGAGAAGAAATTTGTTCTTCTTCTAAAGCATTCAGCTATGAGTGGCCGTGTGTCTTAGCTCATTTTATGCTGCCGTAAAAAAACTACTTGAAGCTGGGTAATTTACACTTAGCAGAAAAGCCCTTTTCATGCTTCTAGAGGTTGGGAAGATGAGACTGGGAGGGCTGGTGTCTCTGGTGCCTTCTCGATGTGTCATCCTATGGTGGAAGATGGGAGGAGATAAAAGGTTAAGAGTATTAGAGTGAGGAGAGCCAGACAGCAAGAAGGGGCTGACGTCTCACACCACACCCATTCTTGTCAGTGTGATGGCTCACACCTGCGCCATCCTTGAACTTTGAAGAAGGCAAGGGGATCGTTCAGAGTCCAAGGCTGATTTTGGCTACAGAGTGAGACCCTGAGTAATACATGTCCTTGTTACTTTGAAAGGTCTCACCTTACAACACTGTTACAGTAGGGACCAGCTTTTCAATGCATGACCTCGGGGGAACACAGTCACCCCAGCACTGGGTTCTAATGGACCCTGTGTTTCAAACAATAACATGAGAGTGTACTTGTCAAAGTAAGGCTGTAGTGCCAGCATCCAAGGGCTCACTCCTCTGTCAGGAACTCTGAGCTTGATCACAGCCCTCAAGGGCAGACCCACAGAGACTTAAGGGAACTAACTAACAAAATATATACTGCTATAGCTTGCCAACTCACAAGCAAGATTGGCCCTTTAAAGTGACACCATTTGCAGGATGTCACTCGTAGTGGTTTGGAGTCTCTCACCTGCTATTCCTTCCTGTGAGTCAGAGGTGGTTCGTTAGACTCGATAAAAAGAGTGGGAGACCCCGGAGTGTGTGCTGAGGTTGGTGAAAGCAGGGAGGCTCTGTGATCACTCTCCTGGCCAGATTTCTATTGCTGTGGTAAAACCATGACCAAAAACAGGAAAGGGTTTACTGGGCTTACGCATCCCAGTCACAGCTTGTCATTGAGAGAATCCAAGACAGGGAGGGACCCAAATAGGACAGGAGCCTGGAGGCAGGAACTGAAGCAGAGGCCATGGAGGAGTGTTGCTTATTGGCTTGATCAGCTTGCTTTCTTCAAGAACCCAGGACTACTTGTCACAGTGAGCTTGCCCTGCCCACATCTATCATTACAGTTGAGAGCACTTGTTGCTCTTGCAGATGACATGTGCTTGGTTACCAGCTCCTAGATGGTAACTTACAACTGTTTATAACTCTAGTTCTGGGGAACCTGACACTGTCTTCTGGTCTTTACATGTACCAGGCACATACACGGTACATGTATATACGTGCAAGCAAAACATTCATGCACATTTGATTAAATTAAATTAAAATTTAAGAGAAATAAATGTTCCCACAGACTTGCCTATAGGCTAATCCGATGAAGTCATTTTCTCTATTGAAATTCCCTCTTCCCAGATGATCCTGGCTCATGTCAAATTGACAAAAAAAAACTTATAAGCACACCTGAACCTCATATTTTTAAGAAAATCGATTAGTTTACTCATATACTCGCTATATGTGATGAAGTAAATGAAATAGGGGGTTTATCTTCTGGGGCTGACCATGGCTCTTCTCATCAAGGACAGTAGGCAGGGATCTAACTTCCCATGTCCCATGATCTGGCCCTTCCCTAGGTGGCACCTGGTGTCCTTGCTTAGGTAGTCACAAGGGGTGCTCACGTCTTACAGTCTCTGTAAGCCTGGGGACTCCCTGGAGGGTAGAGACCTTATTATTGGGTGCTCCCACTCCAAGAACTAACCCCATAGCCAATGTAGAGTTCACAAAGTTAGGTTAAAAAATAAATAAATGCAAGTCAAAGGGACAAGAATCCAGGGGCTGTTGGATATCCAGAGACTGGCTTGTTGCCTTCCTTATGCCCTTACTCTTTGTTCTTTTCTTTGTCTTCCCATTGGTTAATAGTTCTTCCTATGAAGCCTAAAGAACCACAGTAATGAGGGCCTCTGCCTTTCCATTGTATTTGATAATCCCCATCTGCTCTGTGGGGTGAATTCTGTGGCTTCCTGAGGCAGAGCCAAAGCTCGGTGTCAAGTACTTGGCCAAGGAAGGTACCGCCCACCGTTAGAGGTGTGGGTTTGTGTTTGCCTGACCTAACCGATGTTCCTTCTTTCTTGCCTCTTTTTTCCTGCTCAGCTCTGTTGGTCCCTTCAAACACTTAACCTTGCTCACTCCTGATGACAGAACTTGGGACTAGCCTGGAGACTGGTCCTAGGTCATCTATAGTCACCTTTCTCTCATTAACAAGAGGGCCATTGCCTAAAGTTGTCCCTTGGTCTTGTCCTATCTCAAGAGCCATCTTGTTTACTTGTATGTAGCACAATGCTGGACCCTTGGAAGTGAATTATAACCAGAGGGGAAAAAAATGGTGAGGCCTTTGAGTCAGAATGACCAAAGTTCTGCCACATTTTAGCTTTGGCAAGTCAACTGGCCTCTCTGGACCTTTGCCACTCATGAGAAATGAGTTTCTGGGAGAATTTGAGGCCACAGTACACTGCAGAACTCAGAGCAAAGCCTGGGAAGTAGAAGGACTTTGTCAGCACCGAGCAGGGCTGACAGGATCCTGGGTTTGTAGTAAACTCCTGTGTCCTGCACCCATGGCTCATCTATTGCAGGATGACATCCATTGGCATGGAGGCTTTTTCTCAGCTGGTTGAGATTCCCTGCCTCATGTGCTTCTTGGAGCTAAACTCAATAGTTTCCAGAGAGACATCTTCATCTGTGAGGCTTCGGGGAGATTGTCATCCACTCTGGGGTTGGACTTTTCAGAGACGCATCTCTTTGAAGCCATTTCTGTTCTACCTCCAAGTAAAACAGTGGGCTAGTAGCAGCTTCTAGGTGGGGCAGTGATGGAGAGTCAGAGACTAAGAAAAGTAGAGGATCAGCTTATCTTCTCATGCTAATTATGCTACCCAAAAACCTGTTTGCAGTGTCCAGCACACAGGACTAAAGGAAACCTGTCCCCAGCTGGTTTTTGACTGGTCAATAAAGTTACCAGAGGCCAATGGTTGGGCAGAGAGACAGAGGTGGGACTTTTAGGATTCCCAAGAAGGGACCAGGGACCAATGAAGGAGGAAGAGGGGGTTCCACCAGGACCAGAGCATAAGAGACAGACCACGACAGAAAAGTGCAGAGGGAGATACAGCCAACATGTAGGTGCAGGGAGAAAGCGGCCTCAGGAGGGCCCAGGAGGGTCCAGGGCAGCAAAGATAAAATATAGATTTAGTAAGTATTAACTCAGGACTATCAGAGGGGGTGTGTGTTAGCCACATGGAGTTAGGGAGTGGCTCAACCATTGACCATTGAGCTGCTTGTGGTATTTAAGATAATAAGGCTGTGTATGTGTGTCTTTCTTTCGGGAATCCAGAACATTGGGGGGGGGGGAGGTGAGAAACGTGTGCCCACCCACTGAGAAGTATAAAACAGACTAATATATTACCCCTTCAAATAGACTCTCTGCCTAGGAAAGGAAAGTCTAGGGAGCCACAGAGGGAGAGAAGAGCAGAGAAAAGGAAGGCAGAGCATGGTATTGTTCACATAGCTCCCTAACAGCAGGAGGGGAGCCAAATGTCACTTCCAAAAGCAGGTTTTTTCCCCCTTGGTAGAGTGGCACTGGGCTGAGCCTTCAAAAAACAGGCTGTGGAATAAGAAGATCCCCAATTAAAACTGAAGAGACATCCAAGGCAACAGGTCCACAGATGACAGAAACAGAAACACGAAAATTTGAAGCAATAGGACTCGGCCCAAGGAGTCTCACTCCTCAGTTACTGCCTCAGATACTGGATTTAAACATATTGAAATGAGTAAAATGCCTTAGGAAGTTTACTGGTAAAACTTCCTAAATTCAGTAACAGGCTGATCAGTAACAGACTGGAGAGATGGCTCAGCCATTAAGAGCACTGATTCCTCTTCCAGAGGCCTTACTTTCTTTTTTTTTTAAAACTTGTATTGCATTATGATGAGAAAAGTTACATGATTTCAATTTATCTGAATTTGTTAACATTTA
>NW_022196894.1:28471568-28472285 GCF_008632895.1 Mastomys coucha | reverse complement strand
AAACGTCAAGCAAAGCATTCAGTCTCACTCTTTGTTGTTCTCTTACAAGCAACCTCCCTAGTTAATCGCCTAAGTTTCTTTTGAGTATATAAATACTTTTGAAATATATAAGCTGTTCTGAAAACCATACTATAGTGTAAAGACATGAAAAAAACAATACTACTAGTAGAGAGGCTGAGATAAGAGAAGCAAGATTTCAAGATCCTTACGTTGTATACAGCCAGACACAGTAACAAACAAACAAGCTGAAAGTGTATATAGATTATACAATGTTGGACCTATTTTTCCAATTACCAAATTAGAGAGACCATTGGATGACAATCAACAAATTTCTAATTCCTCATATTTTTGGATTTCAATAGATTAGGATATGTTGGTAATTTAATTTTCATATTAAGATATTAACAAAAGTAATTGTCACTTCCTGTTGTTTTTGTTGTAAGAGGTGGAATTAAATTTGTGTGGATTTGTTGAAAGATTACTTTCTTGCTTCTTCTAGGGTGTAGTTTTGCTCCTTATGTTGATGTTTTTCATCTACATTATCCTTTGTAGGGCTGGATTTGTGGAAAGATATTGTGTAAATTCTGTTTTGTCATGGAATATCTTGTTTTCCATCTGTGGTAACTGATAGTTTTGCTGGGTATAGTATCCTGGGCTGGCATTTGTGTTCTTCTAGGGTCTGTATGACATCTGCCCAGGATCTTCTAGCTTTCATAG
>NW_022196894.1:28448324-28470604 GCF_008632895.1 Mastomys coucha | reverse complement strand
TGGGACTTCCTCTGTGTGTTGTGGGACTGGCTGCAGAGCTTGCGCCCAAGGTCTGCTCTGGACACCAGCCCAGACAGACCGGAAGGAACCCGAGTCACTGGACTGGCAGAGTTCCTATGTGCCTGGTCCCGCTGGTCCCAGTTACTCCCAGTGTTCAGACAGATGTTGGTTCCTCTTCACCTCTGATCCTGGGTGTGTCAGAGCGCCTGGGAGTGGAGTTTCCTCTGGGTGTTGTGGGACTGGCTGCAGAGCTTGTGCCCAAGGTCTGCCTTGGACACCAGCCCAGACCGAGGTCCTACTTTCAATTCCCAGCAACCACATGGTGGCTCACAACCATCTGGAATGGGATCTGATGCCCTCTTCTGGTTGAAGACAGCTACAGTGAACTCAAATACATAAAATACATAAATAATTTTTTTTTAAAAAAATCAGTCACCTGGGCTAGTGAGCTGGCTCTGTGAACAAAGACACTTGCCTCTTCTCAGTTTCCAGGATCCAAGTGGTGGAAGGGGAGGGCAGACCTCTGCAGACACCAGAAGAAACCTCACGCTCTTCTCCCTCTCCAAACGACTCTTTCCCCCTCCCCCTATCACTATCTAAAGCCAGAAGCCTTGCACCTGCAGAGCAGTCAAGGCTCTGCCCCCTTCACTTTGTGTTTGTCAGCTAAGCAAGGTGACAAAGCCAAAGATGGAGAGCCAAGATCCTTTTTTTCTTAACCTTTAGTTTTATTTCGTGTGTAGGGTGCTTTACCTGTATGTAGGTCTGTACATCCTGTGTATGTAGTACGTGCCCTTGGAAGCTTGAAAGAGGGTATTCCCTGAGACAGGCTGTTATAGACTGTTAGGAACTGCTATGTAAGTGTTGGCAACTGAACCCAGGTGAGGACCAAGATTCTTAAGCACCCAATACATCAGTGGAAATGGCGTGTGGGAGACAGAAAAGGAGACCCTTACTGGGACCTGTATTACTCATTCCTAAGGTTCTGTCTAAATTTCTGACGTGCCTTTAACAAACGACTTGGGGAAAGATGGACACAGCTCAGATGTGCCTCTGCAATAAGGACCTTACCATTAGCAACAAACTGCTGCAAGGGGCCCTAAAAAGTTATCACTAAAATCAAGGGTCTCATAGATAGAGAACTGGAGTGAGAACAAATGGAGGGAAGTCTCAGAGAAAGTATGTGTGTGTGTGTGTGTGTGTGTGTGTGCCACGTTTATACTCCCAGAACTACTGCGGGTGTCGGGGGACACCGTGGAGATCAGTTAGGGACCTAGGCCTGGAAAGTGTGGAGACCTGCTTTGATCTGTGGTACATCTCAGCTGTGGTGGCTACTCTTATACCACCCTAAGACTCCCATCCCTCGCCTCTGTATGGACAGCAGCCTCCTAACTGGTTGTCTTCCCTCCATCTGGGCCCACATTCCTTTCCACGAATCCCCTCTCTCCTCTTACCCACTCACCCTAACAGGCTCTGACCGTTCCCAGGCCCCAAGGTCTCTGTTGCATTCTATCTCCTTGAAGGGAACCAGGGAATGAATGGCAGAGAAAAGGAACTTGACGTGTGCCCAGCACAGCACACATGAGCGAGGAACATGGGCCTTGGGCATTCGAGCCAGCAGCCCTACAAATCAGGAAGGAAACAGTGGCCCGTGACATCAGAGAAGAGAAGACTGGCCTGGATTAGGATGGCTGGCCTACTCCTCAGCTAGGATGACTGTCAGGGCAGCCTCTAGTCTCCTCCATGCCTGGGTGATGTGATTCCTAAGCTTTTTCAGGCCACCCTCCAGGCTGTGTTTAGAAACATTTGGGACTGGTTTTGGTAGTGTATTGGAGTCTAAACCAGACCACTTTGAATGGGGGAAAGGGAGCCACAGAACCCAGCAATACCACACACAGACACACATTTGCCGCATCAGGGTATAAGCTCCAAGCCCTGGGCCTTTTCTATGCTTATAGAAAGTCTTGGCCGGGCGGTGGTGGCGCATGCCTTTAATCCCAGCACTGGGAAGGCAGAGGCAGGTGGATTTCTGAGTTCGAAGCCAGCCTGGTCTACAGAGTGAGTTCCAGGACAGCCAAGACTACACAGAGAAACCCTGTCTCGAAAAAACAAAACAAAACAAAACAAAACAAAACAAAACAATTCTTGCTCAGGTGTTCTCAAGCTCTTTTCCTCACGGACTTGCTGTGATCTTAAGAAGGTGGGGAGACATATTGTAGGGGCCTGGGCTGACACTTTCTTTTCAGAAGTCAGGTTGGATATGGTTTCTAGGCTACTGTCAAGACCAGGATGGTTAATGAGAGCAGCAGGAAGTGTGTGTGTGTGTGTGTGTGTGTGTGTGTGTGTGTGTGTGTGTGCGTGTGTGATCTCACATGTCCAGGGCCCATGTGGATCACCCCTAAATCTTCCATTCTAAACTGTAACACTTCTAGTAGCTACAAATGATAAGAGCCAGGCTGAGCTCCTGCACCAATCCAGAAGGGCAGGGGCATCTCACATCACTTCCTCCTCTAGTTTGCACACAGTTTGCATATTATGTAAAGCAGCATAGCTTCTTCTTAAGACTCCAAGGACTAATACAAACAGACTATTAAAAACTAGCAGCATCAAAGTGCAATGATTAATTACACATGCAGCTAATGCAAAAGCAGTGAGCAGTACATTGGGAGGTTAGAGATGGTCTGGGATAATAATTATGCTAGGTATGTAAAATGGATCACACACATACTAAATGCTTCTTAAACAAAGTAGCAATGGGTTGAAAATGAAAAGTCTTTGCAGGGTGGGAACTGTCTGGTGTCTGGGTAGAAAGCGCACAATGCCAGTGTGATGCCATCACACTGGCACCAGCAGGACAGTGGTTGATGGTGTGTGGGCAGCAGGGCCAGCCCTGGAGTCACAGGATACTACAAAGCCGTTCACCAGCAACGGAAGTGCCAGTAAGAGGGAGAGCCGGAGTCTAGCAAGCGGAGATGCTAATGGCTCAGGTGCATGTTTGTCAGCTGCTAGCTCTCTGCTGAGTGTGTCCTGTCTACTGTTTTGTGTCATCTCATACAACCCTTTCAGGGAGGCAGTGTGACTGGCATGGCCATTCCTACGTATAGACGAAGAAACTGGTGCTCAGAACACCGAAATAGAGCCAGCAAGATGGCTCAGCAGGTAAAGGCCACCAAACCTGACAAGCTGAGTTCTGTCCCTGAGACCCACGTGATGAAAGGAGAGAACTGACTCCCATAAACTGTCCTATCAGCTCCACATATGTACTGTCGCACACATGTGCACACACACAGACACAGATACAGAGACACATAGAGAGATACACATACATACATACACACAAAAACATACAGACACAGACACATTTTTTCTTGGGGGAGGGGGGAGAGGATAATAATTGGCTAACTTTTAGGTATCTGCCTAGTGGTCAGGCAGTTTATATGCCTGGCTGCCTGACTCTGCAGCCCACATGACTGCCCTGTGTGAGGGAGGCCCTAGGTCAGCATAAAAGCATCCCATCTTCAGTGCGGCTTCATACTGTAGCCCTCATAAAGGTGGAGAGTTTTGCTTTTTGTTTTTCTACTGGCAGGTGGCGGGGGTACACTGGTAATGTGTATTTTCTGACCCCTGTGTCCTAAAATCTTGGTGATTTACATTTGTAGGAACAAATATGACTAGACCTGCTTGAGAGATTTTTACCTTTGACCTCTGCTGCCTAAATCTAGGGAGTGGCCTCAATCCAGAGGATGATCCTGAATGGAAGCAACCACTAAAGCCAAACCAATGACTTTCAGCAAATATCCTAGGGTGCTCAGAATGGTTCCTGGCATGTGTGTTCTACCATTCTAGAAGTCCTCATACCGTCTCCTCATGGCAAGCAGCAGTGATGGGCTGGTACTGAGGACCACATTCAGAACCCGATGTCTCCATACACAGCCTGCTCAATATGCTCTCTAACTGCCACCTGGAGTATGCAGTTAGACAGGACTAGTGCCAGCTTTTCTCACCCTGTGTTTGGAAATGTTGCCTAAGCCGTATGACTCCAGTCATAACTTACTAAAGCAGCATGCCAGGTGCCCACGTGACCCTTCCTTGTTTTGCCTCACACAGGCTTCTTAAGGCGAATGATCTTTCGGAAATCTGCTAACTGCTGTAGTAAAGACCCCAGCTTTTAGGTGCTTAACAGCTCAGTGCATGTAGGATATGGGGGCTCTTCCAGGCACATCCATAGGTTCCTGCTATCTGTGGCTTCCCCTTTTTCTAGGGTCCTGCGAAGACTATGAAAGGGATCATGGTGGCTTAGGGACCAGCTTGGAAATGCTGCGACTGTTCATGACCCATTGAACTGGTTTCCTGGAGGCCTAGGTGCAAGGGGGTGATAGAATTCATATTCTATGGGACTCTATGCCTCCCTGCACTCTTTTATAACCCACATGCTGAGCCTTAAACTCCAGAACCTCAGAATGTGGCTGCATGTGGAGACAAGGGCATCAGAACAGCTGGTTAAATTTGAATGAGGTTGTTGGGGCAGGCTCTAATCCAGTGTGACTGGTACCCTAACAAGAATAGATCCAGACAGCCAAGAGATGCTAGGGACTCATACACAGAAAGGAAGGCCATTTGAGAACAGTACGAGGACAGCTGTCATGAACACTCTGTATCAGAAACACAGATGGATATGTTTTGTGTCATTTCCCACTGTCACAATTGATGGGGCAACAGTAAATTTATGAGCATGTTGGCTTCATTGGCTGCAACCTGCCAACTTGTTCCAGTTCCCCTTGAGAACTGGCCATTGACAATCATAGGCTCTTTTATTCTGATCTCAATTGCTAATATTAACTCTTACACATTCCACATCTCAAAGTCATTAGTTCTTTCTGCAACCATTGTAGAGTGGTTACAAAAGGATTAAAGAAGGTAGCAGAAGGCGAAGAGTTCCAAAGGCCTTAAAAGAGATAGGCAGAGAGCGAGAGTGTATAGTTGCAGTCACTGCAAGTGATTAGACAGGATAGACTGAGACAGGAGATAGCTCTTAGAGGGCTGTTGCTCTTGAAGACTCTGAACCAAGTTGCAGGATTGCCAGCTTTAGGCAACTGCAGAGGAACAAGATTGTGGTGGTCTTAGACTGGAGGTACAGGACCGGAAGACCATGGAAGGGAGACCAAGTCCAAGAACAGATGGATAGATGAAGAGAGAGCAACTCAAGGAGGCTGCGTCAAGCCCTGGGATGCAACTGGGCTGACCCCCTAAGGACACTTGGCAGTTCCCTGCCTGTCAATGGCTTGATGCACATGCCAGGGAGGCCACTGTTAGCATCTTCATGATGTTTATAGCCTCCTCTTCATGGCGTCCAGGTTGAATATCATGATGGTTTGTATATGCTTGAACCAAGGAGTGGCACTACTAGGAGGTGTGGCCTTGTTGGAGTGAGTGTGTCACTGTGGGTGGGGGCTTTAATAACTTAGCCCTAGTTGCCTGGAAGAGAGTCTTCCACTAGCAGCCTAGTGGAAGATGTAGAACTCTCAGTTCTTCCTTTTCCATGCCTGCCTGGATGCTGCCATGCTCCCGCCTTGATGATACTGGACCGAACCTCTGAACCCCTAAGCCGGCCCCAATTAAATATTGTCTTTTTTTTTTAGATTTATTTATTATTTTAAATAGGTACACTGTAGCTGACTTCAGATGCACCAGAAGAGGGCATCAGATTTCATTATGGGTGGTTATGAGCCACCATGTGGTTGCTGGAATATGAACTCACGACCTTCGGAAGAGCAGTCGGTGCTCTTACCTGCTGAGCCATCTCACCAGCCCTAATCTCAAATGTTGTCCTTTATAAGACTTGCCTTGGTCATGGTGTCCGTTCACAGCAGTAAAACCCTAACTAAGACAGGTATCAAACCCTTCATGAGTCCTGCGTGTTTGAGACGTTCTCAGGCCTGATTTTGGTGCTGTGGTTTTCATTACACGCATGCACTGACATGCGTCCAGCATGCTTTGAGAAGTTTCTATGTGATATCTTCTTACTTTCAAATCAAGTTGTTTGTCAGCCTGTGACTCACGTGGTACTGGGCAGTTGGTGGCAACTACATGCACGATGACACCCAGTTATCGTGCCTCTGCATACACACTCAAAACGGAGCTGACTGCCTCTTGTAAAATGGAGTCACCCAAGGCCCTGGCACAGCGTGAAGGCCACTGTGCTACACACTGTGGAGTAAGCATGATCAAGGCATGCCTGATTTCCATGGCCAATTCCTTTCACCTGGACCCTCTGCCTTCCCAAACTGAGAAAACAAATGTCTATGGTATAACACACCCCAGGCATGAATGTTTTGTTCAGCAGCCTGACTAATACAATACTTACAGTGGAACCTTAGAATAGATGGTTGGGTTAGTCATCTCTGCCACAGTTCACCCACTTGTTCCCTCCCTCTTCCCCATCCCCTTCCCAGGGAGGACAACCAGCCCCTGCCTTGAACTCGACATTTAGGATCTTAGGGTAAGCTGGATGATCCACAGCTTTAAACACAGGCTTCTTGTAGATTTTCTTCTAGCCAATTCCATGTTCCAGCAACTGCACACAGAATTTTCTCCTGAGTTATAATTCTCAACCCTGTCTGAGCTGGGTTAGCTTTCTGGTGCCGTTCTTTTTCAATTTAATGGTGGTTTCCTTGCAGCTCTCTGGCTTTGTAGAAATGTATAGTCCTGGAAATGAATTTTTTTTTTTTTTTTTTTTTTTTTTTTTTTTTTTTTTTTTTTTTTTTTTTTGGTCTAAGGACTAATTCACCGTGCTTAGCTGAGAAAAAAGATTCACTGCACACAATTTTTTAGAAAGTGTGTCTGAGAAAGAAACTTTCATTGTGCGGGTCCCTGGGATTTGTAAATTATCACAATAGTTAGTAGACAATTAGTTACTAATACAGGGCTCCATTGTATAAGGATGGGTTAAAAACTGAGCCCAGAGGAGGAAGCACGTCCTAGGAGGGTCCTTTGCTCCCCTGGCTTCAGGACCACATTTCCTGATCCTATTCCATTTCCCTCTCGCAAACTGACCAGTTCTATTTAAATATCTTGCTGAATGCCGCCTGCAGGAAGCACCCAAGGCTGACATTCCTGGTTTCTCTTTCCACCTTTAGGCATGGATGTCTTCCAGGTTATCACAGGCAGTGCTGAGATCAAACTCCCAGACATAGCACAGATCCCTGGTTACCTATTTTGCTGCCTCCCCCCTCTAGCCAGCTTTATATGTTCCTTGCTTTAAAGAAAGTTTTCCATTCCAAGGGGGATGTCTTGTATTACTCAAGGAAAAGAAATACTGAAAAACACTGCAGTTAAAGCTCAATGAACGTAACAATTAATACAAAATCAAAACTCTGTCTTACTCATGTCATGGTATGCGACTGATTGGCTTAGGGATGAAGATGGATGGAGCAAGAGCTCTGCTCTGCCCTGTCAATCAAAGGCCCAGGTTCTTCCTATTGGGTGCGTCTAGAATTGCCTAAAGTACTGGTCTCCCTTGTGATTTGGGCATCAGCATTCTTGCTGCTTGCTAGGGCTTGTCTGCTAATAAGAACCCTACTTAGGCTTCAGTGAGTGCTCTTAAAATTCACTCAGCCTAGAAAGAAATGGGGCCACATGTATCAGTGCAGGAACCCTGTCCCCACCCCCTGAACAGCCTTGCTTTCTCCGTACTGTTGATGTTATGGACACTGGGGTAAATCTCTCAATTCTCCCTCTAATGAAGATGTTCTTTCTTCTGCTATAGAGAGTGCTGCCTGCTGGTAGACGCTGCCTCTCAGCCTTCTCAGATACAGAGTCACTTCCTCCAAGATGAAATCCTTCCTGAAGTGGCCCACAGTCAAATGACAAAACCCAGCTAAACCCAGTCAGGACCGCTATGGCTCTGATGGAAGTTTAGCCAATGCTATCCCTGGACTTCTCTGCATTTTTCTTTGTCTATTCTGACATTCCCCTTCTTCCCACAGCCGTTCCTCCCAAAGCCACTCACTAAGAAATCTCCACACAGACTCTGCTTCCTTAGAGAGCCTACCCTGCCCCATGGGTAAATATCATGAATATTTCAGTCAGAGTTCTGTTCCAATATTAGACTATTCCCCCACCCAATGTTGCTGTGGGTTTAGTGCTTAAATATACAATATACTCATCCAAATATATTTTAAATGAACATTATTTAAATATGCTTGTGTACTGGTTACTCTCCCTGGCCAGACCATAACCTCCTCAAAGACAGGATCTACATTGTCACCATCTCTGTGTCACCAGCTCCTCACCAAGTGCCTGATACTTCACTGTTACTGTGCATTTGGCAACTGTGTAAATAAGATGAACAGTTGGAGAACAGTAAGAAAAACCGTCCTTTACCACAGGCTAGGCCACCATTTTTATTGAGGAAACTAGATGTCAATAGTATTGAGTGACTAATTTGAGATATCTGCTAAATAAATAGGTATTCTTGTTACTTAGATGATTTTCATTTGAGATAGCCAGTGGCAATATTTGAGGAATAATGCCTGCTCTGGCCACCCTGTCGTCTTTAGACTCACTATGCTGAGTTGAAAGAATTCTACTGAGTGGAGAAGGTTAGAAGCTTGGGTGGTGGGTGAGAGGCTAGCATTTCACCCTCAGAGAAGTGCTATTTCCTGAGCACCACTGTCGGTGGGGCCTTGCAGGAAGGACTGGCGAGAGATGCTGGGGAAGAGAATGGGCTCCCTGTGATGCTCATGGGAAAGCAGAGGAGACAAAACAAATTCATCATGAAAAATTAAACATGCTTGGAACAGGAAGGGAGAGTGAACAAATACATAGGATACAAACGCTACTGTAGGCAGCCTCTGAGGCCAGAAATAAACTCCACAGAGGGCTCTGTGTCTGAGTAGTCTGTCATCCATTTGGGTATCTGAGTTGTGGACTCGCAGAGATAGATATCAAGGGGGAGGGGGAATACATAAAGGCTTCAGAGGGGCTAGAAAGAAATATAATAGGTGATGGATGCAAGTCTGAAAAATCAGGAGATGTGAGAAAATCAATATAAGAAATTCTATAAAGTGAGAGGGAAGCACAGAGGGAGGATAGAGGGAGGGATGCAGTGAGCAAGGAGGAAAGGAAGAGAGTGGGAGAGACTGCTGAGCACATAGTAGGTCCTCTCCATTTTCAGATTGCCATTGTTCCCCACATGTCCCCTAGCTTCATTTGAAGTGCCAAAAGGTGCCAGGAGCCCTTCTCCCCTCACACAGCCCGAGGACTCCTGAGAGCCCTCCCATAGCAGTGGCCCCAGGCATGAAGCTTGCATGGGGAGTCTGGACCACTCTGAGACTGTCACCTTACTCTGTTCTCCTTCATTTCCACCTTCCATCCTCTGCATCTCTTAACCTATGCTGCCCTGCATCTGGCGACCCTGACCTAGCCACTGGGGAACCAAGGAGCCCACTTCTGTCTCTTCTGCAAATGGTGGACCATGTCATCTCACTTGACTGGGGACAGAATCTGACAGAGGCAAAACTCAATGAAGAATGTGGGGGGAAAGGCAGAAGGAAGCAAATATAGCTCTTTAAATGAAAAAGAAAAAAAAACAGCAAGATTAGACTTCTTATTGGGGGGTTAGAAATTTGTTCTCTGGTAACTCTCAAAAAATAACACACACTTAAATGAGAAAAATAAAATTATGCAGGTATTCTTCAGAGAGAAATGAGCACAAAGGCCAAAAATTAATTGACCTGAGACCTTGGATAATGTAAAAACAATTTAATGAGAGTTTTGCTAAGTGCCTTTTTTAGTTAAATGGGAGGGAGACGGAGTCAAATCAGGAGACTCCATTCCACCAACAGGAGTCACCTTGAATAGCTGGTTCCCTCCTCAACTGCAGAGTCTCTGCTTCTCAGAACAGAGGGAGGGCTGGTCAGTACACTGTTCCCAGAGTCACCAAGTGGCAGACAGCCATCCCACTGGACTGCAAGGATGATCACCCTCGCTGGGGCTCAGCACAAGTGTCCCCATTCCACAGCTGCTGCTTCATTAGCTTGGGTGCTGCATCAACCCCAACCAAGCTGTCCTCTGACCTCCACACACATGCTGTGCCGAACAGGAATGCACACACATGCATACACACACATGCATGTACACTCATGCATATGCAAGCACACGCATGCATATACACATATACACATGCATAAGTGTAAACAGAATCAGAATTTGTTTAAATCTAAAAACAAACAAACAAACAAATGGGCAAACAAAAACCCCTTACCATAGGTTTAAGCATCTGGGTTAAGAGAAAGGACATGCCTGAGTGTGGGTATGCGCTCCCTAGGAGACAGTAGGGCAAAGTAAGACATAGCCATGAGTAGCAAAGGGCTCCTCAGTGGAAGAGCTTAGTTAACTGGCCCCACATTAGTTTTTGTTTTTGTTTTTCGAGACAGGGTTTCTCTGTGTAGCCCTGGCTGTCCTGGAACTCACTTTGTAGACCAGGCTGGCCTCGAACTCAGAAATCTGCCGGCCTCTGCCTCCCAAGTACTGGGATTAAAGACATGCGCCACCATTGCCCGGCTCTACATTAGTTATATATATATATATAAACGTTATATATATAGAACGTTATATATATACTATTTTGGTGACTCTCCAGTTACATCTTAAAAGATTTCTAAGAAACCCTTTTTTCTATCTTTTGACTATTGAGGGGGCTCTGAAGATGCCTGAGGTGGAATTATAATTTGATAAGGTGAATTTTGATTGCACGGTGGGGTTAGTACACATTTTCTTGTGAAGTTTCTAGTGAGATGGCTAGAAAATTTACAACTTTGAAGAGAGAAAGGTGTTAAGTAGTTGGTGCTAGAATTATTTTTTTTTAAGATTTATGTATTTGCTTTATATACATATGAGTACACTGTAGCTATCTTCAGACACATCAGGAGAGGGTATCAGACCCCATTACAGATGGTTGTGAGCCACGATGTGGTTGCTGGGAATTGATCTCAGGACCTGTGGAATAGCAATCAGTGCTTTTAACCTCTGAGCCATCTCTCCAGCCCCAATGCTAGAATTCTTACTCCTCTGCTGGCAAAGGCTCCTACCAGATTCTTGGGTGAGGGGCTCATCCTGTCCTCCCCAAACTTCCCCACCTCAGTCTAATTTGTGAGATTCCCAGAAAATACCCAGGAGGAAAATGAGGCCATACTTGAAGTCCTGTATACTGGGGCCTTAATCCTGGTTCGTTGTTATTTTAGCACCCTTATTTGAAAATATTTTTGTATAAAAGAAATATTGCCTCTATGTCCAGGAACCTTCCCAGTAAATGTCAACTGTGCTGGAACTCTTGATTCTCAGCTGGCAACAGACATTATCCAGCCTGCAGCGAGGACACCCCAGCCCCTCCTCCCACTACTTCCCCGTCTATCCTGCCTTAGTATTAACTTTCAGAGTTAGTCCAGACTCCCAAAAGAGTGCCCTCCCTTTGGATGTCAGGCAGAAAGTCCAGGCTCCCTAGCCATCTGCACTGCTGAGTGACTTGACCACCACTCTGCAATTCACACAGTCTCTTCATAGCTTTGGCTGCTCACTAGAAGTTCTGGAGTGCAGGGTACACTTGTGCTCAGCAGTTTGCCGTAGAGCACTGTTCGATTGCTTGGGAAAGTTGGGCTTAAAGAGAGACAGAAAGGTCAAAAACAAGGAAGCTTCTGACCATGTTCACAGCAAGGAGCGTCTGACTGCTCAGGTGTATGGATGCAAAATGCCTACAGAAGATGGGCTACCACCCGTTTGTTATAGGGGAGGGAATCCCTACCACACCACATCCAGATTACCTTTTTTCTGGAGCACCTTGGCCTGGCCACAAGAAGAACTGGAAGTCTTGTGTCAAGAAACTAATAAACACCCAGAATAGGCTTGCCTGGCAGGAAGGGGTGTGTGTGTGTGTGTGTGTGTGTGTGTGTGTGTGTGTTCATGCAGGGTGGTACACAGGAACTTCCACAGCTTTCACACTTTCTCTGGACACACCATCTCCCCAAATCTCCTCTACAACCTTGTCTCTTAGCGTAGGGCTGTCAATGACCTTTTAAGGACTCATTCAATCTGTTCGGTGACCAGTCTCTCCTGGGAAGTTAAACAGGGCTTCTGACGATATTGAGTCATCTCATTAGGGTGAGCTCTGATGAGGTTAAAAAAATCATCATGCATAACAAAGCATTCCTTGTCACATGGGAAATTCCAAGGTGCCAGCAACTCTGGGCTTTTTCTTATGCCATAGGGATGGACCCAGTGGAACCCGAAGGTGAGTCAGCTAGGCTGACAGCCCAGTGGCTCTCCTCTCAAGGCCCAGGGAAGGGTGGAGAAGGCTGGAGAATGGCCATGAAAGCCAAGCAGGAAATGTCCGGGACACCTTGTATCACAAGCATCCTCCGGTGGGGGGCCTGGATGCCTCCACCTTCCCAGAGACCAGATGAGGGGGGAGAGAGATCACTGCAGCAGACTGGGAGAGAGTTTTAACAGTTCCAGCATATCAGAGGGGCATGGCCTCTGCTACCCAACCTGAATGCCCCTGAGGCCACACCACTGCTTGAGGGGAGACTCTTGAGTTGGACCCCTGATCTCAACCTTCCTCCCACTCTGGCTGATGGGTGGGCTAGTGCTGTTTCTCTGAATGTCCACGATCTCCTTCTGCCCTGGTTTTTCCGCAGCCTATTTTCTGTAGCCTGTGGCTCCTTAGTTCCCGCTTGGAGCTGCTATCCCTAAGCCCCTTGTAGGGCCAGCCTCTTGCAGGCCTGCAGGAGCATCCCACGGTCACATCTCAGCTTCCAACTTGCTACCCTGGATCTCATTTCCCAGTCTGCTCCTAACCTGTGCGCGGAGAACCTCAGCTCCCACCGAGAAGGGATAGAACAGGGAAATTATGGGGACGTGGGAAGGGAAGGTAGCCAGTACCTCAGAGTCTGACTGAAGCCTTTCACCAGCTGAGAAGCAAGCATTCCAACACAGTTAACCATTGCTTAAACTGTCCAGGCAAAAACAACAGTTCTCAACTCAAGGGAGTAAGAGAGTTGATTCAGGAGCAAAAGTAGGCATGACCGTGGCTCAAAACACGGAGCTGGTGTTACCACGGGTTCCATGGTCCAGTGTGGAAACGGTTCCGTGGAGTTTTTTATAAACAGTACAAAGAACATTATAAATTTTAAAGTAAGCAGAGAACAGTGGAGAAATCTCAGCTACAGGCACTGGATGTTATCTGATAGCATGTGGTGGAGAATAGAGTTCCGTCCAAGTTCCGACATTTCAAAGGCTTTGTTGTTAGGCTGCCCGGCCTAGCAGGATGTTAGGTCTGGCACCGCTGGGGTACGGAATGGCTGCTTACTAGCCTGATTACCACATAAATTGTAATTAGGCTTGAAACTGCAAGAGCCCAACCTCTCCACCTCTTTGAAGTTTTAATTAGCTAAACAGCCAACCTAGCCGGCTTCTTTCCAGGAATGCTCATTCACAAGGCCTTAAACTTTCAGAAACGGGCTGTGGACCAACATTTTTTTTCCAGGAATCTCGTGAGAAACCCTATTTACAGTAAAAGATCCATCCTAAACTTCCATGCAATCCAAGTGGCTCCCCCGTTTTAGATGGTCAGATTACAATCCCATCCAAAGTACGGCTGGAGCCACCCTACAATCTCACTTAGCAACAAGAGAAGGAAAGGGGAAGCTCTTGGCAATCTTTTGAGATTAACTTGAGAGCCAAGAAAGTGGAGTGCAGGGCTAGTGCTAGGACATTGAGCTGTGGCTCTGCCGAGAAACCTACTCTCTCACATCATCATCATCATCATCATCATCATCATCATCATCACCATCACCATCACCATCACCATCACCATCACCATCACCATCACCCATGCTTAAAAATCTCTTAACATAGCTTTCCTAGTGACAGTATAAGATCCGAGTAGACAGGGACATCTCAGAAAAACACCTGGAGGCCAGGAATTTCCTTAATAAGATAAGCTCAGGAACTTTAGGAAGGTAGCAGAACTCTCTAGAAGGGAAAGGCTAATTAACATTCCTCAGATTCCAGGGTGAGAACCTACCTGCGGGTAGGGACACATTCTGAAGGGTGGACCTTTGCCCACCTTCAGACAAGGGAAGTCCTTGCCACCTCATTCCCTAAAGACCAATCAGTTTAAAAAGTCACACCGTTCTACCAATCACATTGTGTCTAATGGCTGCTGCCCTGAAAATTGTATAAAAGCTCACTGAACAAGTTGTGCAGGGTCGCCTCCTTTTCTGAGGGTCAGGAATGGCCTCGGTGCACTGAAATAAAATCCTCATGTTCTTTGCATAGATCAGGCTCCATGGGATTCACTCAGGGGGTCTCCGGTAAGCTAAGGCTCCACGGGGACTTACAATAGAAGGTGCTAGGAAGGCTGCCTGGGAGAAGACATCAATGAGTTCCTGCAGCCAATACTGCTTGCTATGTACATATACAACTGAAGAGCTGAGAAAGTACTCTGACTCAGGCAATAGTGGCATGAATGCTGCAGAGGCAACAACTGCCCCTGAGTTGGAATTAAAGCCTGTTCTACAGGAAGGAATTCAAATTAGACACCATTATTCTGGTCAGAAGCCTGTGGCTCACAACTGCAGGCTCTGCAGGGACCCGTTGCTAAACAGACAAACTTGTTTTAGCTAAATGGACATTGAAATGGAAAGTCTGGTTTCTTTGGAAAGTCGGTTATGTCAAATGACGTTTTTTTCTGAGGCACACAGGGGAAAGGATGTTCTGCTAAAGCAGACCTGTGAAAGGACTCATGAGGAAGGAATATAAATATGACGGCACAGACAGTGAGAGCTCGAGCCTTGGTTAGCTTTGCTCTGCCTTGTCTTCTTCACTGATTGCACACGTGTATTGGTTTGCCTTACGTTGCACTGTTGAGCTTCACCAGTGGTGGGTGACGTCACAGAGAAAACTCAGCCAGAGAACTTCTTGTGAGGTTCCTGTGGCTTCTTGCTGCTTCCAAGGTGGACTTGGGCCAGTTGGTGAGCCTTCTGGACTGAACTGCCCTTGCTGATTCCTGTGTGGTGTCTGCTGAACGGACTGGTCTGCAGCAGCTGATTCATGGAGTGGACTGCTGATATCTTAACAACGAGGATTGGAATCGCCCCAAAGAATTTTCTAAACAGATCCACTTCCCCCGTGTCCTAATAACCTTTCTCTTCCACTGTTTCTGGTGGGTAGTGGGCTAGAGGAGAGGTTAAACCCTTTTTAAAATAGACGTATTGTCAACTACCTTCTAAATGTTTATGTTTGTACACATAATGCTGCTGCCAACCTCGAACAGAGAAGCCATTACCTGGTCAAAGTGCTGAGAGTGTCTATTGAAGGTTCATCCTTAATTGTCAAATCTATATCAAATACCCCCCCCCCCCCATCATGGGGCTCAGGGAACATTGCAGAATGGCAGAAAGAAGATAAGAGCCAGAGGGTGGTGAGGAGGACTGTGAAATGCTGTCACTGGGACACAATGTGGCCATTGCTCCCATGAACTCGCTGTAGATATAGATTCCTGCATGAGACCTGGGCAAGATCCGACTAACTAGGTCAGTAACTATTCCAACAAGTGGTGCTAATGTACTCAGTGGGTTATTAAAAAGAAAGGATGAGACATGAAGTAGGTAGCAGGGCATGTGAGGTATCCCTGGGGTGGGGTGGGTCAAGGATGCATAAAGATACAGTGTTTATATCTATGAAGTCATCAAAGAACAAATAAAATATATTATATTAAAATATCTTCTAATAAGCTACAGTTTTTCTTTGAGAAGTTCACAGTCATGATGTGTACATTTTTTTCCTTTCTCTGAGTGCCTTTCTATTTTTTTTCTTTTTGTTCATTTTCTGTAGGACAGTCTCACCGTGCAGCTCTGGCTGGCCTGGAACTCCCTCTGTAGATTAGCCTGGGCTCAGACTCACAGAGATCCTCCTGCCTCTGCCTTCCAAGAGCCAAGATTAAAGGAGTAATCATCACATTCACCCTGTCTAGTTTTAATAAACTCCAATTCTGCTTCATACGGGTTCATCTTAAAATTCTTTTCTGCTTTGAAACTGAGCATCCAGTTTTACCTGGGCTGAGGTTCCGAAAAGCACCTGCAGGCTGCGGCAGGTGACATGGGTCTATAACTCTGTCCCTACCATTACTGCCATCAGCACTTCCTCCACTACTGATACCTCGCCCACCCCACATGCCAACCCCTAGTTTCCCCTTACCCACTAGCCCCTTCAAGACATCCCCCTCCCTTTCTGCCAGGTCCCAGCCTTGTCAAGGCAGCCAGTTGTCCATCTCCATAACTGACAATGACTGGCCCTCTATTCATTTCCTTTCCATATGTTTTCCCAGAAGATCTTTCTAATGTTCCTACTATGCCCAGCCTCTCCGTGGAGAGCAGAAGGAAATGGGCCCCCTGACCTATCCTATGGAGCTTCCTATCAGCCTAGCCGTGGGACATAAAATAATCAAATAACCACACAGAGAGCTGTCCGTTTTGTCAGGGACACGTGAGAAGTGGAACCTGCGGCCCAGAGAGAGTATAAAACTAGGGGATTGCCTGAATCACCCAAGGAGATGTCACTGAGCTGAGAGCTGAGAGGAGGAGCAGGGCAAGTTAATCCAGGGAAGAGGCGAAGGAAGGGAATCTCCCACAGAGGGCGTGGTGTGTGGGAAAGCCTTCTATCAACATCCCCGCTACCATCTTCCTCCTGAACCATTCATTCACTGTGATCTCCTTGAGACCTTGTCTGCTTCTGGTTCTAGCTAAGCTCAGCCCAAGGACTGTTCTTCTAGGAACTCAAGAAACTCTTAAGTTGTGTTACGCTGACTTATGCCAAATCCCAGTCTCCAGCCAGGACACAGGCAGCCAAATAAGCCTTCATTCCCCCTCTGAGCTTGGGCACAGGGCACAGGGTGCAGGGCACAGGGCACAGGGCTCAGGTTGCAGGCCACAGGGCACAGGGCACAGGGCATAGGGCACAGGGCATTTTTACTAGCTGCCTACGCCACAAGCACACTCAGGTGTGTAAGGCTCAGGCCCTCTGAGCCATTTCGGTGCCAGTATGGACTCACAACAATAATTGCCAGGGGTGTTACAAGAGGGGCTGAGGGGAGTGGCCGGAGTAGATAGCGCTTTATAGACATTGCCCTTGCAAACAGTGATCAGAGGATGCCATCTGGTCTGGTGACCCACCCAGCAGAGCAACTTCAGCTTTGAGAAGTCCTCTGATCTTGATAGGCAAAATCCTCACCCCAGGGCTACAGGGTCAGAGACAGAGCCCAGAGTCCCAGGACACCAGGGAGGCACTGAGTCCCCAATTCAAGTCAGAATCATCCAGGTTATAGGCGTTTAGACTTTGTGTTTGGCAAGACAACCGTCTGCTAGAAAGGTCTGCTTGAAAGCATGGGGGGGGGGGGCTCAAGCCAGCACCACCACCTATGTATCCTAAGGAAGGAAAGGAAGAACTGTCTTTTCTCATTCTGGGGAGAGCAGGAGGCACAATTGTTCAAAGTATTGGGAGGAGATGGAGAAGGAATGCAGCCTTGGAGACACTGCAGGTTGGTCTCCCCAAATATCAAATGCTCTACCCATGTCACCTGACTAGTAGCCAGTAACCCAGGTTTCCTAAGACAAGACTGGGGGGCTTGAATTCCTGGGAGCCCAACTAGGGTATCTCCCAAGCGTCCCCTTCTCTCTGATTACCTCCCAGAGAACCCCAAGTTTATTTCAAAGCTGCAGTAATGAGCACCACCAACTGCAGACTCCCTCAGGCACTAATCCATCCTGGCTTCTGCTCTCTTCCTGGAGCATTCCGGACTCTGCTCATGCGCCCTGGAGTCTCTGCTTTCTCTCAGCACCTGTCAAATCCTGGATCTGTACAGGCTCTTTGGGCCTCTCTGAGATTCACAGTGATGCAGTCACACGGCGGAGGAGCCTGCCTTCCTCACCAGCCAGGCTGCTGGCTACATGTGCACTAATGGACTTAGTCCCTCTGGATTCACCTGAGGATTGGAGGTGGGTCCCATTCGTCCTTCCTGCCCCAGTTCTGAGGAGCAGTGAGCAGCTGGGCAAGTGGCAAAGGCTTAGCCCTGGGTGCCCAGTGGCCTGATGGGTCCATCAGTGTTCAACAAGCTGTGAGCTACAGTGTCAGAAATGCCACCTTGCCATCCCAGTGTCTTTATCACACACAGTAGGCAGAGGCCTCCTTGTCTCCAGTAGAGCAGAGTTGGGAGGAGGCAGTGACTGCTGGGCTGTCAGCATCCGCGGTGATTATGAATCCCTAGAAAGAGTGCACTGAGGTCACTGTTCAGGGGGAGAATGTATAAGCTCAGGCAAGGCTGACTCTTGGCAGCTGCTGTGGCTGGAGAAGCGAAGGGCATTTATCAAGAGGGAGGCAGCCGGCTGCTGGGAGCTTCTTTATGGCTGCGTCTCCCAAGAGACAGCATGTCTAAGCTGCTTCCTTCAGCTTCTGTTTCTTTCTGGCTTGCCTTGGGATGTCCCCATTGTGGACAAATGCTGGTCCTCAAACCACTCTCCTGGTCTGGATGCTCTAGGAATGGGGCAGAAGCCAGAAGGATGGATTAGTGCCTGAGGGAGTCTGCAGTTGGTGGTGCTCACTACTACAGCATTGAAATAAACTTGGGGTTCTCTGGGAGGTAATCAGAGAGAAGGGGAGGCTTGGGGCTACCTTAGTTGGGCTCCTAGGAATTCAAGCCCCCCCAGTCTTGTCTTTGTTGGAAACCTGGGTTATTGGCTACTAGTCAGGTGACATAGTGAGACACATAAACAGTCTGAGAGTGAGGGGACTGTGGGTGGCTGACAGCAGGGGAGAATGCTGTTCTATGAGCCATACTTCTCCATTTATAAAACTATTCTTCCCTCCCACAATCCAGAGCAGATGAGTAATGAGGATACCTGTGATAGTCACAGCTCTGCTCTGCCGCTACCACATTCAGGCACTGTGCTAGGTACCAGATACGAATGAGCCATTGTTCTTCCTGAAATAGAAATAGTTTCTGCTCTCATTCTCATTTAAAACTTGGGGGAATCTGGGACAAAGAGGTATTAAATAACTTGTCTAAGATCATGCAGATTAAAAAGCATGATTTGGGGCTGGAGAGATGGTTCAGCGGTTTAGAGCACTGACTGCTCTTCCAAAGGTCCTGAGTTCAATTTCCAGCAACCACATGGTGACTCACAACCATCTGTGATGGGATCTGATGCCCTCTTCTGGTGTGTCTGGAGACAGCTACAGTGTACTCACATAAATATAATAAATAAATCTTTAAAAAATTAATTAATGAATAAAAAGCATGATTTGAATTCAGGACCATCCATTTCAAAAGCTCCTGTCTCTGATACCCAGAGCCAATTCACAAGCAGCTAGGAATCCATAAGTGAGGCCGTGAGGAAGTCACCTTCCCCTTCTAGAAAACTGAACAAGCAACTGCAGAGAGGGTCCATCTCAGGACCGGACTGCAGAGAGGCACTGTGCTGACCTGGTGACACTGGATGGTGAAGCCATTGTCAGAGTCACAAGGCCTTGGCTTGTTTTACCCAATGATGTCATCTCTGGCAGCAGGTCTCCCTCCTTGTCTCCAGGACTCAGTGTTCAGTTCCGCAGAAGAAAGTACATTAGGCAATGGAATAAGTCAGTGTAGTTTTCCTTAGCACCTCTAGGTGAAGGGAGGAACTGTGGATAAAACACAGCCTGCCGAGTCCTTACCAAATACCCGCTGCTTCATCCAGCTTTTTGCTCACAACCCGGCCTGACGGCTCTCTTCCCGGTTTCCCAATCACAGACTTTGGATTCCTCATAAATTCCTGGGCAGAATTCACAGAACAAACAGCCAGTGGGTCATTAGGCAAAGCCTCTGACCGGATCCCTTATCACCCTCCTGCTTGTGAGAGCCACGCTTGTTTTGTTTGTTTTTTTAAATGTGTTCCAGCCTGGGTGGACCAACAGGAACAGGCTGACTGACTCACGGCTTTTCTATGTGGCTGCTTGATTAGAGCAACAAAGATCAGGCTCTGAAAGGTTCCATATCTCTGTACGGGAGGGAGATTTGGGCTGGAAGGGATCCTTAAGCAAAGTGGGCTTCGCCCTTTGTTGATGATGGAGTCTTCCCTGCTCTGTGCCCAGCGAGTGGCTGTCCAGCCTCCCCTTGCATCTCTTCATGGGTAGAGAACTCTGTTCTCTTTCAGGATGGAGGGAGACAGCTCCTTTGTGTTTCTGAGCTGCTCCAACAGAGGCTCCCTTGGAGATCATAGCTGAAGAACCTGGACTGTTTGCCTAGCTTAGCCTGCCAGGGGCTCAGCAGTGACTCCTTGGCTCCTGCCACTTGCTTTACAGGTCAGAAGCAGCTCTTCTAGGATTAGGTCATCAGGGGCAGGTCTATTCCCATTGACCTCATTGGTTAACGCTGACTGAGCTCTTATGTGCCAGGAACTCCACTAGTGTGTGTGTTTCAGCATCTCATTGAATTCAAACCACTCTTAGGCATTTGTGTGACAGGCACTACTCATCTAAGGCATGAAGTGACTGCGGTGCCAAGACGTGAAACGTGAGTCCAAAGCCACAGCACCTGACTAACGACAGAATCGGATTTGAACCCAGCTTGCATTTGAACCCATCTGTGCTGGTTAGGTTTTTGACAACTTGACAAAAGTTAGAGTCATCTAGAAGAGAGGAACCAACCAACAACCACCACCAACAACAACAACAAAAACCCACACAGTTGAGAACGTGCTTCTATCAGATTGGCTTGAATGTAAGTCTACAGGCATGTTTTTTCTTTAAAAAAAAAAAAAACATTATTTTTAGATGTATGAGTGTTTTGCCTGCTTGTCCATCCATTCACCACACACATACAGTACCCTTGGAGGCCACAAGAGGTTGTGTCGGATCCCTCCACCCCCCTTACCGCCCCCCACTTCCACCCACATACCAGGGGGTACCCTGGACTGGAATTACAGATGGTTGTGGGCCACCATGTGGGTGCTAGCTATTGAACCAGGATCCTCTGGAAGAGCAGTGTTCTGAACTTTGGAGTCATCTCTGCCACCCTGACATTTTCTTGATTAGTAATTGATGTGGGATGGCCCAGCTCACTGTGGGTGGTACCACCCGGGTAGGTGGTGCTGGGTTGTATAAGACAGCAGCCTGAGCAAGCCAGGAGGTGGCCCTTTTACTTTGGTTCCTGCTTCCAGCTTCCCTTGATGCTGAACTGTAAGCTGAAAGCCCAATAACCCTTCTCCTCCACAAGGTGCTTTTGATCCTGTGTTTATCACAGTAACAGAAAGCTCACCAGGACATTTGACTTTTCAGGGACACTACTGGTTTTTGAAGTGCTGTGTCTGGCTTCAGAGACAGTACAAGTGCTGTATTTTTCTTGTGGAAGAGATTGACTGAGGACCAGCCAGCCAGATGGCTTGGCAGCTAACGGTGCTTGCTGCCAAAACTGACAACCTGAGTTCCTTCCTGAAACTTACATTGTGGGAAGAGAAAATTCAGTCTCAAGAGTTTGTCTCTGATCTTCACACATGCAGTGTGGCAACACATTCACAACACACACACACACACACGTAATGTAGCAACATATTCACAACAACATACACATACACAATACACATATACACAACACATATACAGCACACATATATACAACACATATATACATACATACAAAACACATGCATACACACATACACACAAAACACAGACACATAACACATATATACACATAAGCACATATATACATACACACATACACACAAAGAAAGAAAGAATAAATATAATCTTTAAAACTTTTTTAAAAGAGAATTTGATTGTCATCCAGATGCACTATAACTGTCCCGCAGTTTCAAGAACCAGGTTCTGCCTCGACCGAAGGGAGAAAGGAGACCTGAAACACAGAGTTCGAGAACAAAAGGACACGAAGCCAAGTTGAGGGTTTCCAATCAAGGCTCATCTTTACTTTGGGGGTTCAGCATTTATATACAAGAGAGCATAACTGAATCTCTAGGTTACAACGACATTTGAATAACATAAGGAATTCGGGAGGAGTCAGGAAGAGTCTGAAAGGGAAGCTGGCTGCTGGGTTGAAAGTGGAGGCTCGGCATCCCACAGGTCTCGACTCTGGGGAATGGCTGGAGGCGCAGTCCACAGTGGGGGAGGAGGTCAACAAAAGATGTCCTCAGGCTGTATACGTGCCAGCCAGCAGGCGTAGCTTCCTCTGGAATCCTCGA
>NW_022196894.1:28407347-28448216 GCF_008632895.1 Mastomys coucha | reverse complement strand
CTTTGGTTCAGGCACAGAAGGCATGAGTTGAGTCTGCAGTGGCAAGCTCCGATGTCTTGCAGCTGAGGAACCCCAACAATGCACAAGCTTGGAATCCATGTAAAATTCTGTGAGTTTGTGTAAATAAAATAGGTCTTTCAAGGACAGACACCGGGTTTAACTGCAAGTCAGTCCACTCAGCTGTTCACTCGGCCTGGCTTTGCGTGCCATCACAGCAGACTGGAGGACACGTGCTATTCTCATCAACAGGGCAATGTGTTCCATTTCCCAGCCATATGATCACCAGGTAAGGTCAGGAGAAGGTGGAGATGCCTAATATATGGTTTACACTCACGGGGTGCCAGAAAGGAAAAGAAGTTAGCATGACCTTCTTTAGAACGACAGAAAGGACTGGTGGGATAGCTTGAGCAGTGGCTTGTTTTCTGGAGTTTAATTCCCAGAATCCACATGGCAGCGCATAACTAACTGTCTGTAACTCTAGTCACAGTGAGCCCAATGACCTCTTCTGGCCTCTGTGGACACTAGGCATGGACACAGTACACAGACATACACACAGGCAAAACACCTCTTCATATAGATAAATAAAATTAAGTTTAAAAAACCAGAAAGAACTCGTTGGCCGTTATTTAAAGCAAATTTTGTCTATGGTTAAGCATTTTGCTAATTCAGTGTTCTGATGTAAGACTTGGCTGTGAGAACTGGTCTGTTGCAAGGCAGCTGAAGGGACTTTAAGGTTTGCAACGCTGTCTTAAGTAGGCTTTAGAGCATCCCTAGGCTCTCACCTGTCAACACTCCTGTGTTGCCTTCTTTGCTGTCCCTGGAAAGGCAGTGGTGTCATTGTGTCTGGTTCCCCTTGATTCTCCAACGCACTCTTCTCCTTGGAAGGTGGGGTTTCTTGGAAGCTGGGAGACAGTTCACTAAATTATCCTTCACATATCTCTGAAGTCAGGTTGGCCTCTACCCGCCCTCTGCTTTCCTATTGCTCACTATGGGGCTACCTCCCAGAAGACAGAGTCTGCTGAGGGAAGGAAACAGAATTGCCCATTGCTTTCTTAGCGGTCTCAGAAGGAGCTTTTCACAGGACCGTTATATAACTTTATATGCAGAGCTGATGCTACTGGGCTCTGACCACATGCTTGATCATGCCTTGGCTTTTTTTTTTTTTAATGTGCAAGCATTTTGCATGCATGTGTATATGCGCACTGCATGTGTGTGTGTGGTGGCTGAGGAGGCCAGAAGAACGTTCCAGATCTCCTGGAACTGAACTTAGGAGAGCTGTAAGCTGCCTTGTGGGTACTTAGAGTGGAACCTGTGTCTTCTGCAAGAGCAGTAAGTGCTTATAAAACTATACTGCGTGGCTCAAATTGGCATTTGTTTTTAGTGGTTATTTTATTGTCCTGGGAACCTAACCTTTAGTGTTAGCTACACATTCTAGGCAAGTGATTTATCAATGAGTTTTAACCTCAGCCCCCTTTGTTTTTTTTTTGTTTTTGTTTTTTATTTTGACACAAGGTCTTATTAATTGGACTAGGCTGGTCTTGAACTTGCAATCTTCCTGCTTCATTCCTCTGAATAGCTGAGAATCCAGGCCTGTGCCATGACCAGAGGGCTTGGCTCGTTTTAGTAGTTTTGATACAGGTTGAATTTCTGCTCAGAAGATTACATCAGCACCAATGTGCTCTAATGTCACTCTATGCAGGGTCTCTGCCTCGGGTGCTTGTCAGCACAAGGTACCAGCGGGCTTGCCAACCAGGAAGGAGGAAAAGGCATTGCGTTGTGTACAATTTCATTTCTCAACAAATAAGAAATACTGGTGAATGTGTGGGCAAAAAGAAACCAGTGTACACTGCTGTTCAGAATGGAAACTAGTTAAGCCATTGTGGAGATCAGTGTTGAAGTTTCTCCAAAACCAAAAATGGATCTGCTGTATGACCTAGCCCAAGCACCCCTGAAGAGTTAGGGTGCTAACTCCACAGGGCATGCCAGCATGTCACAAAGGTACTCGCATATCACCACTCACAATGGCTGTGTTATGAAAACAATCCAGGTGTCTGACAGAAGAGGGACGGGGAAAGAAAATCTAGGTTTTTTTTTATGGACAATGGAATTTTTCAGCCATAAAGAACAAAATTAAGGTGTCTGCAGGAAAAGGGAAGCAACTGGAATACTGAGTGAACCGAGCATCTCAGGAAAACAGACATTGTATGTTTCCTTTCATTTGTGGGTGTGAGATTTACATGAAAATCATATATATGACATATGATGTATAGTGCATAAAATCAGATAGATAGATAGATAGATAGATAGATAGATAGATAGATAGATACAGATATATACATATATGACATAAAGTATAAGTAAAACTACCTACAGGGACAATGGAAACAATGAGTGGGAGATGGGAGGGAAAGGAAGGGAGAAAGCAAAGAAGCCATATTAGTTTGTTTCCTATTGCTATACAAACAAACAAAACCACCATGACCAAAAGCAATCCGGGGAGGAATTTGTTTGGGCTTATGGTTCCAGAAGAGGAAGAGTCCATGATGGTGGAATGAAGGCATGGCGATGAGCTGAGACCTCACGTCTTGAACATGGACACAAAGCACAGAGCCAGCAAGCTGGGAATGGAGTGAGGCTTTAAGGTCTCCAGCCCACCTCGTGGGATGCCTTCCCCCTGCTCACCTCCATGGATGCTCTTCCCCCTGCTCATCTCCATGGATGCCCTTTCCCCTGCTCATCTCCATGGATGCCCTTCCCCCTGCCCACCTCCATGGATGCCCTTCCCCCTGCCCACCTCCATGGATGCCTTCCCCCTGCTCACCTCCATGGATGCCCTTCCTCCTGCTCATCTCCATGGATGCCCTTCCTCCTGCTCACCTCCATGGATGCCCTTCCTCCTGCTCACCTCCATGGATGCCCTTCCTCCTGCCCACCTCCTGGGATGCCCTTCCCCCTGCCCACCTCCTGGGATGCCCTTCCCCCTGCCCACCTCCATGGATGCCCTTCCTCTAGCCACACCTCTCAAGGCTCCCCAGACAGTACCACCAACAGGGGACCAAGTATTCAATGACCTGAGACTATGGAGGACATCTTATTTACACCCCCAAGAGGAGTATTTTCAACATACAATAAACACTTGGTTCAAAAAATAAAAAAATACATTATTTTAAAAAAATTGGCGTGGTGGTGCACACCTTTAGTCTCAGCACTTGGGAGGCAGCACCAGATGTATCTCTCTGAGTTTGAAGTCAGCCTGGTCTACAGAGTGAGTTCCAGAATACACAAGCATACACAGAGAAACCCGGTCTCAAAAATCAAGATCAAAAATAAATAAATTTGCATTTCTTTAGTTAGGAGCAAGGTTGACCATCTCCTTACATGTTTTCTTTTGTGTATTTTGTTCTTTTTTTCCCCCTATGCTGAAGATCAAACCCAGAGCCTTATATGTGGAGGCAAGCTCTCTATCGACTGAGCCACACCTTCAGCTCCTGTCTTTACCTTCCTCTAGATTCTTGTCCTTTGCCTATATCTCTGTGTGCACCTGTATATTGTTGTATTCATAAAAAACTCTCGATCTATGGCTTTGATAGATAAATACTCCCCAGTTTGTGGGATTACCTTCCAGTATGCCCATGCTAAGTTGAAAATGTCATACACTGATGGTGTAGTTAGTGTACCAACATAACAGCTAAGCGACACTATCAGATATCTGCTGTTCCTCCCTGGGATTCCTTGCTTGCCTTGTGGCTTTAGCTCACTTTTGCTGCCCAGCCTCACAGGGGCAGAGTTTTGATTTATTTATCTATCAAGCACACTGCTGTGTCCTGCATGGCTTGGGTCCTGAACTCTAGACAGTAGTGTGGAGGAGATGAAGAAAGGATAAATACATCTACACACGTTCAGTGAAGCAGGGATCAGGTGGGTTTCCCTACTGCTACAATCGGCATGGCATAGCACAGCGGGAGGGGTTTCCTAGTCCTGTAGGAAGTAGTCTCTGGCTATCAACATCTACAAGTATGCACAGTTATTAGTTACACAGTGTGTTAGTCTTTCCACACACTGATCAGCCATCTATAAACACTCAAGCTCAGACTTCCAAGGAAAGCTTTGCCCATTCCTCCTGAGTGTAGCACACACATGTCTTAGAGCCCTTAACAAGCCACACTCACATCGAAATACACATTCACTCAGAACTACACTCACTTAGCCAGGAGTGTTGGCCATACAAGTGTCCACCACGCTTCTGTGTGCCAGGAACTTCTAGGTGCCCCTTGTCCCTGAGTCCGCTCTTGGGTCTCTAAATGAGTCCATCTTGTCTTTGTGTGAATTGGAGTTATCTAAGTCCTTTGTTAGATAACTTCAGATTGTGCCCTCCCCCCAACGAATTTCTTTTCCATTCGTGTATTTCTGTGTTAAAGGACAAAGAATTTTACTTAGGTTCATGGCTTCAGGTGTTTCGGCCCACTATCCTTGGCCCTGTTGATTCTGAGCCAGCCACACACTGGCGGCAGAAGCATAAGGCAGAGGCCACTCAGCTCCTGTGTATAGGAAGCAGAGTGTCTTAGATGGGGTTCTGCTGCCGGGATAAAGACCCAAACCAAAAGCAGCCCATCTCAGTCATAGTCCATCACTGAGGGAAGCCAAAGCAGAAACTTAAGTCAGGAAACCCGCAGGCAGGGACTGAAGCAGAGACCATGAAAGGATGCTGTTCACTGGCTTGCTCAGCCTGCTTTCTTATACAGCCCAGGACCACCTGCCCCAGAGTGGTGCCACCTACTATGAGCTGGGTCCTCCCATATCTATGACTAATCAAGAAAATGCCCCAAAGCCTTGCCTACTGGCCAATGCTATGGGGGATGCATTTTCTCAGCTAAGGTTCCCTCTTCTCAGATAGCCCTAGCTTGTGTAAACTGAAAAAGGGGGGGGATTATAGAAAATAGGAAAAGACAGGATTCTGCCATAATCACCAAAGGGACACCCACAGTGACCTATTTCCTCCAGTGAAACCACACCTCCTCAAGTTTCCATGACATCCCATAATAGTATCAGCAACAGGGAATTAGGCTTGCAGCACAAGAACCCTGGGGACACCATCATCATTATAACAATGCCACAGTTAGACATAGACCTTCTCAGGCAGTCTACCATGATCAAGTTTTGTTTTGTTGTTTTGTTTTGTTTTGTTTTCTGCCCCTTAAAAGAAAGTACTTATTTTCAGTTGACATAGCATGCTCCTAGTTATTTCTGGGGGTGCACATAGCATTGCGGGCTGAATACACAACAGGTAGTGACTCACTAGGGGCACCAGGAAATCCTATCAGCTCTACCATTTATCAACTTTTTTGGCACTGAGAATCTTCAAAATCCCCTCTGCTGGCACTGTCTAGAATTCGACCCTCTGCTAGGATAAAATGAGTCAATTTAAGCCTGATTAGATTATATAAAGGCAGGTATTATTGGGAAGCCACTCTCTGGTCCCAAGGCACAAGGCCAGATAAGTCACCATGAGGAGAGAGACAGAGGGGAGGGAGAAGAGAAAGCAGAGAGAGAAGAGGCGCAAGGGGTGGGAGGTGGGGGGGAGGAACCACCAAAATTTCAGTATTATATAGGGAAGACCTTCTGGAGGAGGGGGAAGCTCAGCTCCTCAGCTGGAACGTTCAGGGTAGAGGGCAGGGTAGCCAGGTAGGGACTGAGGGATTCTGGGAGAACCTGAGGGCCAGGTCCACTTTGGTATGTTAAATATACACCTCAGCTGTTTGTCCCGGACCTTCCTTAGAGAGCAGATCAGTATTTATTCTGCACTTCTTGCAGACATCCATTCATTCATGGTAAACATTATAGCTTGCCAAGTGGAGCATAAGACGGGATGAATCTTTCCCCTACACTCAGTAAGTCCCAAACCCGCATGTGGGATGACATTCTCAGAATGGACCACTGTTGGGAACTTGAGCCTGGTACCAGAAAATCTCCTTCCTGGGGGAAATGGCCTTTGATCGCCTTGTCTTTCTCTGAGTCAATACTTACGGTAGATCTAGCCTGGGTCTGCCATCGGCTTGAGCCCTTTCCACAGCCTTCCCAGCAATAGGCACTCGGAGTGTACCAGAGATATGCCAAGGTCAGGAATTTCAACGCTGCCCAAGGCGCCCTGGTAAAATGGCATATTATGGAGACAGGGCTTCTGCTCTGCTCCTGGGTATTCTGGGTCCACACAATGTGAATCTACTGGGGTTTTTCTCCTATAGGTGATCTGCAGAGATTGATTATCCCTTTCATTTATTTCGTCCACCATGCAAGTCCCTGGATTCACCCCACCCTGATCTCCGCCCAAAGTCACGTGCTCTCCACAGCTCTCCACACGTGCCTTTTCCAGAAAGCTGCTTCTCAGCTCACTGACAGTGTGCCACCGGATAGCAAAGCATATTAAACCCCAGCCTGACTAGATCCCATTAATCAACTACGCGTGGGAGGGAGCGTGAGAGATTTCTGGCAGGGACCTGGTCCTCTCTCTGTTAATGACTTCAGAGAACTGAATACATTTTGTAATAGCTAAAGATGAGCTTGAAATACGCTAAATGCCGTTTTCCAGAAGCCTTAAATGTGCCTCTTTTCTTTGCCTTGGCATTTTTGAGCATTCTCCAAACGTCGTTGCTGGAATAAATAAAATGAATAAACAAACAAAACTCCATGAAACACATCTGAAGGTTGTCGCAGGCAGTAAAGCTATGACATCTGCTTCATTGATTAGAATTTGCACGAGAAGATAGCTGCGAGCAACGTGTGAAAGCTTTTACTTTGCCTTTGGTTTCTCCTTGTGTCCCACTTGGAATAATTTCTGCTCACATCCTTCTCTGTCCTGGGGCCTTCAAGCCTGGTAAATAAGCAGACCCCAGGGATCACAAGGAGCTAGCAACATCCGGGAAACCCGGGCAGGGAGGTTCCGCGCAACCCTCCCCCACACACCTCTTTCCAGGAAGGAGTGGCTGAGCTAGAACAATGACTTTGGCAGGCAACTAGTCCTCGTTCAACTTTCCCCCACTCTTTTCCTCTCTCCTCCTGCCCCGTGACCTCGGGCAGTGGAGAGGGCTCCCCGTTAGCCCCAGACTCCGGAATGCTGCACTGATCTACCATGCATTTGGCCTGTGCCTTAGGACTCCACGCAGAGCTGAGCTGAGTCAAGCTTCCTCCCTAGCTCCAAGAAGAATGCCAGTCAGGAAGCTCAGCTATCCAGAGAATGTGAAATAACAATATTTTAATGGAATCTTTTTTTTTTTCTTCGACTCATGTAATGCAGAACTGGTAGTCCGCCTATCTGTAAATTACTCCTTTTTCGTAACTAGAGAGATTTTCTAATTGTGACTCCACAAATCCTCGGTGCTTTTTTTTTTTTCCTATCACAAAGAGTCATTGCTGTGCTGCAGGTGCTGTGTGTGAGCTGGGCTGCTCTAATACAGGCTGTGTGGTTAACAGAGGAATCATTCTCGAGATGTGTTCCTGCAATGATGCTGGAGAGCCATGCTATGGCCAAGAATCTCCCAGGGAGTTCATGGTAATTTCTAAGACTTGGGGCCCAGTCTTGGAATGATAGCTTAATGTTTGATAGCTTAAACTAGAGCAGCTCCAGAGCTCTTTGTTGGCTCCAACACACATGGATAAAGTTTTCTAGAACATTTACTCCATCTCATCCTCCACTTAAATTTTTTTTTAAAAAAAATTGTGTGTATGATATTTTGTCTGCATGTTTCTCTGGGCGTCCGGTGTGTGCCTGATGCCCACAGATGCCTGAAGAAGACAGCAGATCCTCTAGAACTGGGGTTTCAAGTGGTTGGGGTTGCCATGTGGGTTTTGGGATCAACCTGGGTCCTCTGGAAGAGCAGCCAGTACTCTTATCTGCTGAGCCATTTCTGCAGCACCCTCATATTAATTGTTATTCTGATGAGACGGGCTGACTCCATGACAGGCTTCAAACTGGAAGTCTAGAGAGACTAGGCCTAACAACGGGGCAAGTCCAGGCAAGCCCAGGTAAGTCAGTTACTAGAAAAAAAAAAAAAAAAAAAAAAAAACAGGCTTCAGGAAGCTAGTCAGAAATTATCCACCTGGCCTGAAACAAAGACATGGGTCAGCAAGTTTCCAGACCTCCCCAGTAACAGTTTCTAGCCCTCCACAGCCCCCTACATCCCAGTATTGAAATGCCTCTGGAGACCAAATAAGATAAAGGCCACCTAGCTGGAATCCCCTAACGTTCTTTAAATCTGTCCTGCAAGCTCACTTGGCTGTCTCTCTATGTTAATAATGGGAGACCCCAGCATGCTGGACTTCTGCAGAATAAAACACTTGTTGCATTTACATACTATTTGAGTCCAGGGTGTCATTCTTTGGTGAATCATAGACCCTAACAATTCTTCCTATGATCAATGCCAAACCCAGTGAGAGCAATAAAAAAGATACCGTATTCTTTATGAAATAACATTTGATGTTTGAGCTGAGCATCAGTAGAATTAAACAATTCTACGCTTTCTGGGATTGACTGCTGAATACATTCCTGTCATTGTTGAAATAACTGCAATCTTTGTGTTATAATGACGATTATAAACAATTAAAATAGTGATGTCAAGGGCACAATTCCTATCTCTGGGCTCTGAACACTTCATTGTTTAGAAACTGGAAGAAACTGGAAGAAAACAGACAAAACTCTTAACATCCTTGGCTTTCCCAGATGAAATGGACCCATCCATGTATACTTCAAAATCTGAAATTTCAATTAAAACAGCTCTCCTGGCATGGAGACATCATACAAAAATTTCATCATGTCAGGGAAATTCAGAATCCTTCTTTTGGTTCACTTTATGGAAATGAGAAGGTTGGGGCCAGACTGGTTTTTCTTAAAATGGAAATGTCTTTTTTGTTTTGGTTTGTTTTGTTTTGGTTTGGTTTTGGTTTTTTGAGACAGGGTTTCTCTGTTTAGCTCTGGCTGTCCTGGAACTCACTCTGTAGACCAGGCCTACCTCTGCCTCCCAAGTGCCGGGATTAAAGGTATGCACCACCGCTGCCCAGCTGGAAATGTGTCTTTAGTGCAGTATTTGACACTACTGTTTTCTGTTGAGGAGGAAGTAGCAGAAAAGAGAAGGGACGTAGAAGGAAGAAGCCAAGATTCCGGGGCGAGCTGGATCATCTTGGAACTCTCTTTCTGATCTCCATCTTGCTGCCTGTCCACCTGGGAGGAAGGCAGAGCACCTGAGAAGCAGGGTTGGAAGGAGAGACAGGAAGGGAGCGTTTGAACAGCCGGCTACCCTTGAGCTGAGCAAGTAGAATGTGTGATTCCCAGGTGCTCCAGTTGAGTGACAGGTTTGCTTGACTTAAAACTGCCTTTGACCCAGGTGCCAGTTTGGAAGAAAAACAAGACCATATCTATTTGCTATGTCCCACCACCCCCACCGCCTGAGGTGGGAAGTCCTGAGCGAAATAAGACTTCCGGATTCCTGAGGAAGAAAGAGAGTTCCTATGAACTTGGGAGTCTCATTTCTCTCAGGACTTCCCAGCACATTTGTCTGAGAATTCTCCAACTTTCCTGACCTGAAGGAACTTGGTGTAGACAAGGAGAAAAGGAAGAAAACCACCAGGGGCCAGCTTCGAAGACCCTGATGTCTTCCCACACTAACCAGTGGGAGTTAAGGACATGTTGGGGCAGGATGAGATAGCTTGTCCAGGCTAGCAAGGGAACCTGCTGGGTGGGGTGGGGAGGGGGATGGGGGGCATCTCCTTGGAGTTCCTTCCTGCCAGCTGGCCTCACACCCAATCTCATCCCAGCCCATCAGAGAGCTACCAATTATGCAAATCTTCAAAGCAAGGAGTCAGAGTTGCTTTCCAGCTCCTTGACCTCTAGGAGTTTGCCAGCTCCTTCCCAGAGATAGGGCAGTGGGCTGGAGGAAGGAGATACTTGTGTTTGTCTTGGAAAATCTCCAAGTCTGTGAACAATCCCAGGTTTAACTCCTTCTCCGCCTAAGGTGAATTCCATGTTGCACTGAGGAAGTCTCAGGAGACACAGGGGAGTCGTGATGTTCACTGGCACTGGAGAGTTTGAGACATGGGCCAAGTTTTCTAAGACGCAATATATATTCCAAAGAATCTGACCTCTTAGCCTTAGCTGTCAATCCCAAGTGTAAGAGGCCTCGGGATACAGCAGCATCACCTTCAGCATCAGCCTGCTGAGGCATGCACAGTGGAGTCAGAGTATGTGTGACCCAGCCCTCTGCTTGCTTTCATCAACATTTTGTTGTAAAACTTTCAACTCCAAAGAAAAGTTTCAAGAAGTCCACAATGTACACTTAAACTGTGTGCTTTGCTCTGTATGTGGAACACATCAATCAAGAAAGGAAGACTATGGGCTGAGAAGAAGGCTCAAGACCTAAGTTTGATTGGAGCCCCACGTTAGGAGAGAGAGTGAAAGAGAGAGAGGTGGGGAGAGAGAGAGGGAGAGCGGCAGAGGCATGCTTGTAACCTCTTCATTGGGGAGGTAGAGACAAGTAGAACTCTAGGGCTTGCTAGTCAAGTACAGTGAGAGATCCTGTCTCAAAAGAAGAAACACAGATGCACAACGGAGAGTGATACCCAAGGTTGACCTCTGACCTATATGTATGCACCGCTCCACACACAAGAAATTAAGACAAATACAACAAATACCCACATTGTTTCAGCTAAATTTTAATGTTTTATCTCATTTGTTTATCAAAAAACTAGACACACAAAGATATTAATCCACTTTTACATTCAAATGTGCACATACAAATGTATGGCATTGTTGAGATTTCTTTAAGTACTTGAGAATAGGTTTTAGTCATGATGAGTCCTCATCCTAGAAATTGGAAACTAAGTATACGTAAGATGTGGTAGATTTATTAATATTATGCCAATATTATTGTCACTTTGAGGACATTTAGCCTTCATATCAAAGTGTTGCCCAAGACATAGTGCATGTCTTATCAGTCTTATCAGGTTTTATGAAGTCCATATATATATATACATATATATATATGATGGATATATGTGTGTGTGTCTGTGTGTATATATATATCATCTAGTATATGATGAATCACATTTTGCATTTAACTGCCTTTCATGTTTAGTCTTTTAAAATTTATAGTAATCCCCTGAAGGTTGTATTTTTGTTTTTGCCTAAGAAAGAGAAAACAACACTGACATTTTTGAGCAGTCCAGGCAAATTGTTTTGAATCTGAGTGCATTTGCTGGCTTCCTTACGCTCAGTCATAAACATTTTTGGAAGGCAGAGGTCTCATTGTGTTTCATGGGAGGACCTGATGTCTCTTTGATCCATTAGGTTAAGGTTTGATCATTCATGGAGGGTGATATCGACTCTGGCAGGGAGTGGGGAAAAAGCTGTCGTGAAAATTACATTCTCCAGAATAAAGACCCGTTGTCCAAGGAGAAGGACTGCACCAGAGGCTTGCTTCCTACCTTGGGAAAACATCCACTCAAGCCCCTTGTCAGCTAAGGTGGCCACAGCAGTAAGAAAGGTAAGACACACCGGGCAGTGGTGGTGCACGCCTTTGATCCCAGCACTTGGGAGGCAAAGACAGGTGGATTTCTGAGTTTACCAGGATTACAGCCTGGTCTATAGAGTGAGTTCCAGGACAGCCAGGGCCACACAGAGAAACCCTGTCTTGAAAAAACAAAACAAAACAAAACCAAAAACCAAAAACCAAACAAACAGAAAGATCAGACAGATCAGAGGCCAGGGACAAAACCCTAAGAATTATATGATTGACACTTTGCCGCCACCCCAAATCACAAGGAGTCATAGCTGGAAGAGTTGAAGACACAAATCCTTTAAGAAGAAGAGATGAAAATTAGAACATCAGAGGAATTTGAAGCCTCTGGCCTCTACAGAACATACTAAATCCAGGTGAGCTTCCAGTCATGTTGACATCGGCCCCCTGCCCTGAAGGCCTGCTAACCTTAGCGTGGCTCCTGCATGTATGACTTAGTTGGCTTTCAACAACAGCCGTACAGTAGTTCTAAGCTCTGCTTAAAGACAGAGAAAAAGAGGCTGAAGACAAAGGTATCAACCAGACCCAAGAACCACACAGCTGCTGGAACTCTCAGAGAACTTCAAAGAATTGCGATTGATGTGCTAAGAGACCTATGAGCCAAAGAGTGGGTCATCCAAACTAAGGAATGGAGTCACCAGGACACAGGAAGTGGGAAGATTAGCTATTCAAAGTATGAGAGGTGCATGCCTTTGATGTGCTCATCAGATCCTAGGTAGGCTGAGGAAACAGTTAATGATTTAGCTTGAAGATTGGTCAGTTAAACTTCTGGGAGATGAATACAAAAAGGAAAAAAACCCAGAAATTTAAGACCTTTGAGATAATTATAAAATATATGACATATGTATAATTAGAATGCCAGGGTGAGGGTTGGGGATGAAAATAATTGAGTTGAAAATAATTCCTGAAGTAATAATGACAGAGAATTTTCTAACTGAAAACCAGACCATAAAGGACACATCCGAGACCACCGAGCAAGGCAACCAGTAAAAACCACGCTTACTGCATTTCAAAGGAACCTCCAAGACAGACAGACAGACGGCCTTAGAAGAAATGGGTGCTACCTATATAGGCAAAGAGATAACAATTTTTAGTGGGTTTCCCAGAAAATGTGCAAGAAGAAGAGCATTATGTGAAGCATTCTAGCAAGTGCAATTATCCTTCAGAGGGGGCTGCAGGGACGGCTCAGCCGTTAAGAGTGCTTGTTGCTCTTGCAGAGGACCTGGGTTTGACTCTCAGCACCCACATGGTTGCTCACAACCATCTGTAACCTCAGTTTCCTAGGATCTGATGCCTCTTTCTGACCTCTATGGTCACCAGGTATACATGTGGTGTACATACGCACATGCTGGTAAAACACTCAGGCACATAAAAGAAAATAAATCTTTAAAAATATGTTTAAGGTGAAGGAGAAATACAATTTCAGTTACAAGTGAAGGCTTAGAGAGTTTATCACCAATAACCCTCCCCCAGGAAATGGTAATAGGAGTTCTTCAGGGAAAGTAAAAACTGATATAGGTCAGAAACTCCCATCTGCACAGAAGGGCAATTGGAGAAGAAGTCAATGAAGGCAAGGCAGACTCCTTAGCTTTTCTTATTCTTAGTTGATATGAAAGATAACTGCCTGTTTAAGGTGGAATTGGTAACCATGCACTGGCTGATTATAGCATGTAAGAAATCACAGCAATGGCACCAGGCTGAGAAGAACATGTGTAATTGTTGCTTCTTCTTACTGCCACGACAAGGCCAAGGCCAATTACAGAAGAAAGAGTTCATCTGAGCTTATGGTTCCAGAGATAAAAGCCCGTGATGGCTGAGCAGAGGGATGGCTGCTGGAGCCAGAAGCAGAGATCTCACATCGGAACTACAATTATGAAGCAGAGAGAACAAACTAGAAATGACACGAGTCTTCCAAGGTTTATTTATTGAATGTAAATGCTGTCTTAACACACCCCAGAAGGTGGCATCGGATCCCATTACAGATGGTTATGAGGCACCATGTGGTTGCTGAGAATTGAACTCAGGTCCTCTGGAAGAGCAGCCAGTGCTTTTAACCACTGAGCCATCTCTCTAGTCCTGTTGCTATATATTTCTTTTTAATTTAATTTTAATTTTTAGGACATGAGTCTTTAAACCCTCAAAGTTCACCTCCAGTGACATGCTTCCTCGAAGTAAGGTCAAACCTCCTAAGCCTCGCCAAGCAGTGCCACCAACTGAGGGCCAAGCAATGACATCCTGAGACAATGAAGACAGTTCTTCTTCTTTGTTTTTTGTTTGTTTGTTTGTTTTTGTTTTTGTTTTGTTTTTTGTTTTGTTTTTTGAGACATGGTTTCTCTGTGTAGCCCTGGCTGTCCTGGAACTTACTCTGTAGACCAGGCTGCCTCTGCCTCTACCTTCCAAGTGCTGGGATTAAAGGCGTGCGCCACCACCGCCCGGCTTATGAAGACATTTCTAATATAGCCACCTCTGAAGGGGACTGTTAGGTACAAGGGACCTGCATCATCTGTGGAGCAGAGCTGTACTGAAGAGGCTCTTTTGTTAGTTTAAGGTGTGCACAGAGAACTTAGGGCAACAACTAAACCTTTAGTAAAGATAGCTGATATCCTAATAAAGGAGATAAAAGGAAATAACAAAGTAGAAATTTATAAAAACATAAAATGGGGAAATGTACAAAAGACACATGCAACTTGTAGGAAAAATAACCTTTACAAACACCACAGCTATTAGTCCAACTCTGTCAAGGATCATTTTAAATGGGAAGAGTCTAAAAAACACCCTGAAAAAGAGGAGAGTCAGGTTGAATAAAATTCTAAGATTCAGGGCTGGAGAGATGGCTCAGCAGTTAAGGACAGTGGCTGTTCTTCTAGAGGAACCAGGTTCAGATCCTAGCATGTACGTGACAGCCGACAACTGTAACTCCAGTTCCAGGAGACCCAACAGCCTCTTCTGACCTCTGCAGGCACCAGGATGCTTGTGCTACACAGAACACATGCAGGCAAAACAGCCCTACATATAAAAAAATAAATAAATATAGAAAATAAGGAAGATTCAACTATATTTAAGGAAACAGTACAACATAAATATAAAGGCTCAGACAGAGTAAAAGCAAAAGGATGGAGAAGGCTGTGCAGTGTTAACACTAACCAACAGACGTTAAAGCCCTGTATTAATTTTCAATAAAGTTCATTTTGAGGGTTAGGGAGATGGTTCAGTCAGTACAGTGCTTGCTGTCTGAGCAACTAAATTCGATCCCTAGCATCTGTGCGATAAGGTAGACGTGGTGCTACACACTTGTGATCCCAGTGCTGGGGAGGCAGGAATAAGTGGATTCCTGAGGGTTACTGACCAGCTAGCCTAACCTACGGTCCCAGGGAGAGACTCCATCAGAGAAGGAGGAGGAGGAAGAGGAGGAGCAGGAGGAAGAGGAGGAGGAGGAGGAAAGGAAGGAGGAGGAGGAGGAAGAGGAAAAGGAAGACAGAGAGGGAGGAGGAGGAGAAGGAGGAGGAAGAGGAAGAGGAGTTGGTGGTGGTAGAGGCAAAAGAGGGAGAGGAGGAGGAAAAGGAAGACAGAGAGGGAGGAGAAGGAGAAGGAGAAAAGAAGGAGAAGCCTCAGCTGCAGCCCCTGGGGAACCCGGCTGACCTCTGGCTTCCACATGAACACAAATGGACCTGGATCCATACACACATACACAACTGCACACCCATATACAAACAATCCAACCCAACACACACGAGAGAGAGAGAGAGAGAGAGAGAGAGAGAGAGAGTTCAGAATATGATAAATTATCAGGAACAAAGAGAGAGACCTTGCATAATGACAAAGTTTAATTAACAACTGTTAATATGTATGCATTTAACAATAAAAACCAAAATTGATGATACAAAGCTCTTGCAGCTCCAGGAGAAATGCATATAACTACTACAGTACTACAGCTCGAGATGTCTACACATCTCTTCCACGATGTGATAGATGAAGCAGGCAGAAAATCGATAAAGACAGAGTTGACCTGAATGGTACTATCAGTCAACTTGATCTTATTGACATCTCTAAAATATTCTCTTGGAACAGCAAAATACACTTTCTTCTCAAGTGTGCCTGTGACATTCATAAAAGAATACCATGTCCATTCCAGAAAACACACCTAGACCCTAAGAGAACAGAAACCATATAACACATGTTATTTTTGTGACTGAACAATATACTTTCCAATAATACATGAATGAAAAACTCTTAAGACATTTAAAAATATTAAATTTTAAGTTAAATTAAACAAAATTGTAAAGTAAATTAAACAAAAATGAAAATACAATCAATCAAACTTTGGGAGATGCAGGGAACACAGTGGTTTTAGGGGAAGCTATCGTAATGACTACACAGGTAAGAAAAAAGAGACCTCTAAAATCAGCTACCTAAGATATCTTAGAAGACTAAACCAGAAAGACAGCCTAAATCAAGAAGACGGAACAGATATTGTAACACAGAACAGTGAAATTGAAAACAAGGAAGACAATAAGACACCAAAGGTTTTGTAGAGATCAATAAAAGTGATAGATCTCTAGGAAGACTGACCAGTTAAAAAGAGAAAAAGACACAAATCATCAATACTCAGATTTAAAAGCCTAACCTGCTGATTCATGAGTATTAAAAGACAATAAGGAATAGGGCCTCAAGTTTGATGGTATAGATAAGCTGGTAGAGTCCTTGAAATATCAAGCTCTAAAAACTCAAGCCAGGCACAGTGGCCCACAGCTGTCATTCCAGTACTCTCAGGGAGACAAGGGCAGGATTTGTGAGTTCAAGACCAGCCTGAGCTGTAGAGTAATATATCCTACCTAGAAAGAAGAAGGCAAGTAAAACACCTCCTAAAACACATACAAGGAAAACCAGAAAACTGGCATGGGCCTGAATCTATTAAGGAAAAAACCAAGTCTAACATCTTCCAAACCAGAGAAGGTGCTGTGGTTCTGCTGATGGGTTCTGTGAAGGACTGGAGGAGGAAAGTCCTTCAAAGATTCTGTTTCTCTGACATCTCTTGTGGGAAATGTCTGACACCATCAGTAGGAACAAGTGTGTAATCCTAACAGAAGATGCAAAAATAAGGCCCATTCGGTGTGGGATGTGGGAGTTTTGGTGCTATCTTCATAATTTTCCTGGAAATAGCTGTTCTAAATATCTGTTTATTTTAACTTTAAAAAATATTGTATGTGTGTGTGCACATGATATGTATGTGCACTAAGTGTGCACAGGAGATCACGAAGGTCAGGAGAGGTTGTTGGTTGCTCTGGGACTGGAGTCCTGGCTTGCTCTGAGACACCAAGTCTCTGTCCTTGGGAAAAGCTGCAAGTGCTCTTAACCACTGAGCCACCTCGCCACAAACACTTATAGTATTCTACGTTGATAGAGTGTAAATGTAATAAAATGTAATACTTGTCAAAAATACACTCCCGCCCCCCCACCCCAAAATGGAGGAGGTTAAAATCTGTGTGGACTTGGAAGATGCCTATGTTTAAAGTGGAAAACATTAATACTAAATAAATAAGTAAAATCAAGGGCTTGAGAGACGGTTCAGCAGATAAGGGCACTGACTGCACTTCCAGAGGTCATGAGTTCAATTCCCAGCAACCACATGGTGGCTCACAGCCATCTATAATGGCATCCAAAGCCCTCTTCTGGTGTGTCTGAAGACAGCGACAGTGTACTCACAAACATAAAATGAATAAATTTTTTTTAAAAAGAAAATCTAAGGGTACATATCTGAGACTGGAGAGATGGCTCAAGGTGAAGGGCACTTGCCGCTCTTACAAGGATCCAACACCCACACTGGGCAGCCTACAGGGATCTGATCTCCACAGGGACTCACACACAAGCAGCATGCATACACACATACACATAAAATAAAAGTTCACTGTGGGAACACGCTGAACTATGGCAATCATTTAGACACAATAGAAAGTTATATGGATAAAAATCAACACAGAAATTAAAATATTCCAAAAATTATTAAATGATTTCCAAAGACAGCAAAGAGGAGGAAGAGGAGAAGAGGAAGAAAAAAAGACAGGATGTCACAAACAGGAAGTAGCAAAAAAGTGGGTCCACATGCAGACTTACCAGGAACGAAGTAGGCACCGCAGTGAAGAGGCAGGAGTTGTAGGGATGGCTGTTCAGAGGAAAGCAAGCCCAGCCACACTGCAGAGCCATGCCAGAGCAGAGCAGGGATTTCCACCCTTATCACCTTACCCATTCCTGTCCTGCAGGACGGCGGGGCAGCAAGGAACAAACCGATGCATTAACCTTGGCAGGGCGGATCGAAACTCCCAGCTGGCTAATGATATGATTGTTTGTGTAGCAAGCCCTAGGGGACCTGCTGAATGGTTATAATAACTTATAAATGAGTTTAGCCAAGTTTCAAGATAGAAAGCTAATATACAAAAATTAATTACATTTCTACTAGTCAACAGGTGGGAAATGAAATTTTTTAAAAAAAAATCCATTTACAGTGCTGCCTCTGGATCTATGAGTCACTGAGGTGTTTATCTAACATGTCCAAGTTTTCTTTGTAGAAAATTAGAAATTAATGAAATTACAGAAAATCTAAGCAAATCAAAAGCTATATCATGTTTAAGCACTGAAAGACTTGAATTCTGAGAGTGGGAGAAATAGTTTTCCCCAGGGAAAAGCATCAAGTGGTTGTCCAACACCAAACAAAACTCCAGTGCCCTAAAAGCACACATACAAGTAACACAGAGATTGAGCATGTGGTACCCATGTATTTAGGAATGTGTATGTATGTCTATTTGTATGTAACAATAATTAATGAAAAAAAGAGTTCATGAATTTAAAAAAGAGCAAGGAAAGGTATATGGGAAGGTCTGGAGAAAGAAAAGGAGGGAGGAATACTTTAATTATATTATCATCTCAAAAATATGGGCAATAATTAAAAGAGAAGAATTGGAAAACCTGATAACATTAATACTCAAATTCTTCCCAAAGTGACATACAGTTACCACAATGTCAACAAGATTTCTAGCACATTTTTGAAATTACACATTTCAAAAATTGGCAAGATGATTCTAAAGTTTATTTAGAATAAAGCAATTTTTCAGAAAGATAAAAAGAGACCCTGTAGGACAATAAAACAAACGGTGTCTTTGCTCAGGACGGTTTGACTTTTTTTTGGAGTTTTCTCCTTGGAGAATGGTGCCGAGAGAGGTTGGAGCCTGAGCCAGCTCTGAAAAGCATTTAATCTGAATGTTTGGGAGTTTTACTTCTCCATCAGGATACACTTGATAGCCGTCATGGTGGCTCCTCGCCATCTCAGCTTCTCCTCGCCATCTCAGCTTCTCCTCGCCATCTCAGTCTCTCCTTGCCACCTCAGCCTCTCCTTACCACTTCAGCCTCTCCTAGCCATCTCAGCTTCTTCCTCCCCTCTCATCGTCCCACAGCTCCTTCCTTTCCACTCCTCTGAGTCTGCTTAGACACCTAGTACAGTGGAGATCTCGGGAGTGGCAGAGTCCTGGTTAGCTTTGTACCCATGCCTTTTCCATGTGGTTTGGGTGGAGAAAGTTGCCCGGTCTCTAGCTGTGGAGTAGATTCTCCTTGCCAGTAGTTGGTGGATGGGTGGACATGGGACCTATCAGAGCCAACCACAGAGTCCTTAAAGAAAAGGGCCTGAATGTATCAATCTCCCATTCCTGTGTGGAATAGCCTTGCTATCTTTTCATTAAAGTTTAGACTTTGAAGTCATTCTAACTCTTGCCTGGCTTTGAAAAGTCCAGCTAAGAGCCATGGTCTGGCCTCAAGTAGGTGGCTCAGGGAAGACCCAGCTCATTTTTCAGTGTTTTAACAGAAGAGCTCAGCGACCTGTGTAGCCTTCCTTCTGAACACATCTAAGACCACAATCGAGCTGAACACTCCAGTGAACCTGGTCTTAAGTGTTATTTAGTTTCCCATTTGATTGTGTGTTTTCTAATAAACAAGCCGAATTTGACTCTTTTGTGTCATCCACAAGTGTGGTATGTTCTATTACTCTAGGGCTAAGCACACAATACTGCAATTCCACCCTTCAGTTATTTGCTGTTGTTTTAATATCGGCCCACTCTAATTTCAAAGCCTATAACAACCCTGTAATAATTGGGACAAAGACATGCAGAACAATGGGAGAGCTGCTGAAGCACACAGCTGTGTGAACATTTCCTTGATGAGGTGGAATGCAGCAGTCTGCCAAGCCCAGGGAAAGGGTTACAGGGCAGTGCAGGGATGACCACGGTCATGGTCTGGCTAGAAGCTAAGTAAAGTGGGGGAGGAGGACTCCCTGGTGTGGGGTGTCAAGGAAGCCCCAAGAGAATGTGTAATGAGCAGATACAGGCCTGAGGGAATATGTATTGTTGACATGTCAAGGACCAAAGCTTCATGGGAAATTGGCAAAGTTTTATCCCCAGGTTAGGCTCAGAAAGATAAAGCCTTCCTCTAGGTCAAGCATCAGTCTTTGCCAACAATTGACCGGTGTGGCAGAACTGGAAACTTCAACTTCCTCCTCTCTGAGTTTGTAGACTGAGACTGTTGCCTATAGAGATCTCTGGCAGGGAATAGCTGGCTCTTCTCCATATAGAACAGACACGCTGAGGATCCAGGTTGAGGAGCAGTGCCACCCCAGAGTTTCTGTCTGTATGTCCCTTCTCCATTCCCTTGCCACACCCAGTTGGGATTCCAGGACTGAGCCACATGGGACATGGCACCCTGGATACTGTCTCAAATAATGTTCTATTGACTTGGGATATGAACAGAATGGTCTTGAATGTCTTTAGGGATGAGGTAATATGTTTGAATCAAGCCAAAGACGAAGGATAATTTGAAATGAGTTTAAAATTAGAGGCCCTCTGGTCTGGCAGATAGTAGGTGTCAAATTGAAGCAAAGACAGTTCTGAGACTGATCAGAAAGACCCAGTGCTCCTTAGGGCACTGGAGCAGAGGTTAGGGAGTGTGTGCATGCAGGCTCTATTTTTTTAAAAATTATTATTTTATAAGTGTTTTGCCCGAATATATGTGTGTGCACCACATGTGTGCTTGATGTCTTTGGAGGTCAGAAGATAGTATCAGATCGCCTGGACTTGGAATTAAGATGGTTATGAGCTACCACACGGATGCCGGGAATCAAACCCAGGTCCTCAGGAAGAACAGACAAGTGCTCTTAACTGCTGAGCCAACAAACACTCCAGCCCAGGTTTTTCATTTTTTTCTTTTATCTGTTTGAATGTTTGACCCACATGTATGCATATATACCACATGTGTATATGGTGCCATGGGAGGCCAGAATAAAGCACTGGATCTCCGGGAACTGGGGTCACAGTTGTGAACCACCTTGTGGGTACTGCGAACTGAAACAGAGTCCTCTGGAAGAACAGCAAGTGCTCTTAACTGCTGAGCTGTCTCTCCAGCCACGATGGACTAGGTATTTTTTAAGCACTATTGAAAAATATTCATTTTATCATGAGCTTTAAGAGTTTAGTACAAGTACCCAATAATCTCTTGTTCTGTGAAGGAGCGAAATCACATGAGAAGACCATTCATACCCTTCCCTTTCTTTGGCAACTGAGTGGACATCTGTCAGCTGAGCATCCTCTCCTGTGGCACCTGGCAGCCGACTCCTACACCAAGAGGTCTCACCTTAGTTACAACCACTTGAGACACCCTGCACCAATAGTGGAGGGCAGCCATGCAGCCAAGACAAGCCTCCAGGACCTTCAGACGACTGAAGCTATGCTCACCTAAGGTGAGCTAGGGAGCACCCAACAAGAAGTGGGACTTGAGACTGACCTAGTCAAGACATATGACCAGTCCCTACTATCATGTGAGTGTTTTGATTGCATATATATACATGTACCACAGGTATGCTTGATGTGGATTTTAGGAGATTTTTGTGTGTGTATGGGTTTAAGAGCTTTTAACTCACACTTGTGCACCAAGTCCTCTTTCCTATCTGGCCATCTCTTCAGGTCTTTGATTAGCGGAGCTGCCAAGGGTCGATGGTGGCCATGTAAACACTTGCCTAAGCCCTACTTGGAAAAGATTCCAGGAACTCGGTGTGCAGGAAGCCACATCCCTACAAGAAGCCATTGGCACCTTTCCTCTGTCAGAGACTATTTGCCATTGTTCTTTAGGGGTTACTTGGTCCCTCTAACTCCAGGAAGCCTTCCTTCACTTAAACCTAACTACCTCTCTAACATGCTGGATTCAATTTCTTGTTCAGTACCCCCATTCATTGTACCCTGGTTCTCCATTGTAATGGTTAGCACACCATAACTACCTGCTCAATGCTAGTTTGTATTCCCTACAGGACTGTGATGGTTGGTTATATGCTTGGCCCAGGGAGTAGCACTATTAGGAGGTGTGGCCTTGTTGGAGTAGGTGTGTGTACTGGCTGGTTTTGTGTACCGACTTGACCCAGGCTGGAATTATCACAGAGAAGGGAGCTTCAGTTGGGGAAATGTCTCTAGGAGACCCAGCTGCAAGGCATTTTATCAATTAGTGATCAAGTTGGGAGGGCCCCTTGTGGGTGGTGCCATCCCTGGGCTGGAAGTCTTGGGTTCTATAAGAGAGCAGGCTGAGCAAGCCAGGGGAAGCAAGCAAGCCAGTAAGGAACATCCCTCCATGGCCTCTGCATCAGCTCCTGCTTCCTGACCTGCTTGAGTTCCAGTCCTGTCTTCCTTTGGTGATAAACCGCAATGTGGAAGTAAGCTGAATAAACCCTTTCCTCCCCAGCTTGCTTCTTGGTCATGATGTTTTGTGCAGGAATAGAAACCCTGACTAAGACAGTGTGTCACAGTGGGTGGGAACTTTTAAGATTTTTGACCTTGCTGCCTGGAAGCCAGTCTTTCCCCAGCAGCCTTCAGATGAAGATGTAGAACTCTCAGCTCTGTTTACACTGTTCCTGGTCGCTGTCATGTTCCTGCCTTGATGATAATAGTGGGAACCTCTGAACCTATAAGCCAGCCCCAATTAAATACCCTTTTTAAGACTTGCCTTAGTCAGGGCTTCTGTTCACAGCAGTAAAACCCTAACTAAGACAAGAACCATAAGCATCAAGAAGTTGAGGACTGCTTCAGATACCACTTGAAACACTAAATACAACACCTAACACAGAACAGGTGCCTACCAAAAATTTGTTAAATCAAATTGATCAGTTTGGGGAGAAATAGTGTTATGGTTTAAATAGGCTACCTCAAAAATTCAAGTGTTGAGTCTCCTTCATAGAGTAAGATGATAGAATGAAGCCACATGGCCTGTAAGAGATGGTTAGGGCCACAGGAGTTCTTTATGCCATGGATAGAACTAAGATCCTAAAGGCTTCATAAGGGATTCAACTGTCTTACATGTCCATCCTGGCCATGTGATGTCACAGTGTACCTCTCCTCCAGAGAGTGACAGTCACAAGCCATTATCTTGAAACAGAGAATAGCCATTCCCAGACAACCGAACCTGCCAGTACTTTGCCATGGACCTCCCAGCCTTTGTAACTGTAAGAAATTAATGTATGTTTGCTACATAAGAACATATATGCACACAAGCTCATGGGTATGTGCAGGTACACACACCTGTGCACACACCAGAGGCCAGAGGAGAATGCTGGGTTCCTTTTCATCATTGTCTGCCTTATTCCTTTGAGATGAAGTCTCTTAGTGAACCTAGACCTGGGCTGGTGATCGCTGAGCGCCAGAGATCTTTCTGGCTCTGCCCCCAACCTCCCACCACAGAAGTGGACTTACAGGAATGTGGACAACCATGCTCATGCTTTTATGCGGGCTGATGAGATTTCAACTCAGATCCTTACACTTGTGTACCAAGTGCTCTTACCTTCCCAGCCATCTCTCCAACTTGAGAGATCTTTTTTTTTTTTTCTTTACAGAGTACCCAGTCTCCTAAATGTTGTGAGAGCAATACAGGTAGATGAGTTGGTGGAGTACAAAGGACTTGGGAACCATTACAAATACTGTGTGGTGGTCCAAAGATAGATGTATGTCATTATAAATTCTTCTAAATTTGTGGAATATATAATGCCAGGAAGGAGCCCTAATGGGCTCTGGGTGACATTTCTGTGTCAATGTAAGTTTGTTCTTTGCAACAAATTGGCCTCCCTGGTTGAGGATGTTGGTAATGAGGGAGCTATGCTCTTGGGAGGGCTGGGAATATATGAGAAATCTCTCTACCTTCAGCTCAGTTTCATTGTAAATTTAAAAACTGCTAAAAATGAAACCTCAAAATATTAATTAAAAGTAAAATTCATAACCCTTTCACAGGCAAGGCATCAGATGCCCAGAGAAATCATGAGACACCAAAAGGGAGACACGCATGAGTTGACTGGCGAGATGTGATGGATATGCAGCCTCCTGACACAACACTGCTCTCCTAAAAGAGCTGTGTTGGCTTCCACCAACTGTCCATGAGCAGAAAACCTGGCTTGGAGAGAGAGTCAAAGCTGAGGTTCAGTGGCCTCCCTCTCTGGGCGACCCCCAGTTTACTCTGCCCCACTCACTATCATGTTAGGCTTTCTTCTCTGACACTGCTCACTGAAGGTTAAAACCGTTCTACATCACAGTGCCCAGACCCTAGCCAAAGAGCTGGGCTGGCCTCTCTGAGGCCTGGGTTGTCGGTGAGCTACAGGAACCAGAGACAGTTCAGGGGTCGTTGGAGAAGCTGGGGAACTCAGAGTGTATTCACAACACTGAGTGGTAAAACCCTCCCGGTTTTATGTATGATGAATACATACTACAGAATTACCATAGAGAAGATTTTGTGGAGACAGAAAGAAACTGGAGCTTCTTGAGAAATAGTTACTGCCATCAGGCTGATATAATTGCTTGCACTGGCTTGTTGAGGCTGCTATACAATTTTACTTGTAGGCGATTTTTAAACTACACCCAGAAAATAAAAGGCCCATTTTAATTTATTTCCAGGTTGCTCCTCTGCTCCAGACTGGGGCTCTAGACCATCAAGCTGTGTGGCTGCTGCTGGACCTGGCTCTGGGCACAAGGCCAGTTACTGCCCCTTGCCCTTCTTCCTGGAGAAAGGAATAAATTCAGATCTATACGAGTAGGATTCAACTCTGATTATCTTTCCTCTTTGATAAATCACTGTTCTTTTTTTTTTTTTTTTTTTTTTTTTTTTTTTTTTTTTTTTTTTTTTTTTTTTTTTTTTTTTTTTGGTATTTCGAGACAGGGTTTCTCTCTGTAACCCCGGCTGTCCTGGTACTCACTATGTAGACCAGGCTGGCCTCGAACTCGGAAATCCGCCTGCCTCCGCCTCCCAAGTGCTAGGATTAAAGGCGTGCGCCACCACCGCCCGGCTGATAAATCACTGTTCTTTGGGACACAATCTAAAAGAAAAATGGACTTTAAAGATTTTGCAAGGAGAAATGGGAGAAACAAAATAGGAAGAAGTAGTCATTTAAAGATTTATTTGTATCTATACGCATGAATGCACACTTGTGTATAGTACATACAGTGCATGGATGTCGGTGCTCATGACCCCCAGTTTACTCTGACTGGCCTTGAACCAAAGATCTTCCTGCTTTGGGTACTGAAGTGCTAGAGACTAAGCATTACACCACTAGTCAACCAACATTATCTTTTCTAAACAATAAATTTACCTAATCATTTTAAGATTAAATATGTTAGTTTGGGATTACATATTGTTATTGTGATACCAAATGTGTTGCCCTGAGGTTGTACGAGTTGTTTTGAGGCTAAATCTGTTTGTAAAGCTGTTAGCACAATATCTGGTGCATATATTCTAAGTGAGAAATGCATGATCTGTCTCATAAAAGGGTTACAGATAAGGTTTAAAATTTAAGGTAGCTACATCAGGAAAAATAAAAATAAATGAAATTAGTTTAATAATACATTTAACCCAATATATTCAAAATATGCTATTCTGCATGTACTCCGTATATAAATTACCAGTGGGGGAATTCATGAGTTTTTGTGGTTTTGTTGTTGTTTTGGTACCAAGTCATCAAAATTCAGTGTATGTTTTATATCTATACTAATTTTTACTGCAAATATCTCATCTGCATTTAAATTTCATGAAGCTTATAAATATTTACAGAGATTCATACATTCAAGTTGTTTAAAAGAACACTTTAAAGTTTCCCAGAAATAGACTATTGAAAAGCCATTTTTCTCTAACAATCATATTCACTTCAACAAAACAAGTTCATCTTTTTCTAAAGAGTAAGTATAACTTTGAAGGAAAAATACTGTCTTCAAAATTTTTTATTCATGTTAAGTAAGTGGACCATAACTACGCAACCAATTTAGTTTCAACACATGTCATAAATTGAAAAGAAATCCTAAGTTTATAAAAAAATCAGCAAAACAGACTTCAAATTTTCTTTTGTGAGACAAAGTCTCACTATGTAGCCTTGGCTGTCCTGGAATTCACTCTGTAGACTAGGCTGGCCTTCAACTCAGAGATCTGCCTGCCTCTGCCCCCCTCAGCATTGGGAATAAGGTGTGTGCACCCAGCCACATTTTCTTTCTGTGTTCACTGTCAGTGAGCTGCTGCTTTATTCAAGATATTCTGCATATGGATTCATGCTAGAAACTTACACAATCAGCATTACTGACTTTTATTATAAAGACTGCCAGTTCTAATGTAAATTTTCATACTTAGATAAGTCACAAACTGGCTTTTCCATTCTTGAGAATTTGAGATTTAACCCATTCATATGTAGTGTGATAGTGGTATGTTTTCTCTTTAGTTATTTAACAGGTATTTCTTTGTTTCCAGGCATTGTTATTTATTTATATTTCAGTGAACTAGCTGATTACTTTAAAAAAGTGAGGTGGCTTTGGCTAGCCTACACTCACTATATAGTGACTATCTTTCTTCATCAGTTTCTCAAGTGCTAGCATTAAAAATGCATGTCGCCATGCCTGATCAAGACAATCTTTAATTAGAGCTAATGCAACAATCTTTGTTAAAAATTTCTACTGTTCACCACTATACACTAACAAAGAACTCAAGATCACTGAATTATTTTTTCTTCTTTAACATTTCCATACATTGGGAATAAATCACATTTGTGTGCACTGAATGAAGAAAATAGCCTATCTCTGACACTTTTCAAGAACTCTTATTTAGAAAGATAAAAAACAATGTTCATAAATTGAATTAGAATTCCAATCATGATTAAAGTTTTTATTCTTTACATGATACATTTTATTCTTACATGGTAGATATCAAAGATTAAAGGGTTTTTTTTGTTTTGTTTTGTTTTGTTTTTTTGTTTTTTATAGGACAAGTGTGACCTTGCATCCTATATATAGGCATTTCTTTGTAAATTTGGAATTTTAAAAATTAGTCTATTTACTTGTATGAGTGTTTGTCTGCATGTATGTATATGTAACATATGTGCCTTGTGCTCACAAAGGCAAGAAGAGGGCCTTAGATCCCTTGGACCAGGAGTTTAGATGGTTGTGAGCTGCCATGTGAGTGCTGAGAACCCAACCCAGATGCTTGGTAGGTAGGAACAAGTACTTTTAATTGCTGAGACATCTCCCTGGCCCCTAAATTTGGAACTTTTGAGGTTTAATGTACAGAAAAATTAATTAGATTTTACCTTTTACATTCTATGACTTATCTAAATTAAAGAAAATATTTGTTAAGTAGTGGAGAAGCTGAAATTCTAATATCCCAGTGTAAAAGAGCAGAAGTAATTTCCTTCTTTTCTCTCTTTCTTTCTTACCTTCTTCTTTCTTTCTTTTCTTTGCCCCTTTTGTCTTCTTGGACCCAGCTAGTTGATGGTACCCACGCACACCTAAGAGCAGACACCCCGAGTCGACCTCCCCACTCACCAGCCTTGAGAAACAGCACCACGGCTCCAAAATAACTACTGTCTTGTCAGTGTATTGGCAAGTTTTGTCAACTTGGCACAAACCTAGACATAACTTGGAAAAAGAATCTCAGTTGAAAAAAAAAACGCCTCTATCAGATTGACCTATAAGTAAGCCTGAGGGCATTCTCTTAATTAGTGATTGATGTGGGAACACCCAGTCAATGTGGGCAGTGCTACCCTGGGCGGGTGGTCCTGGGAGGAGCAAGGACAGGAGCTGAACCTAAGCACAAGAAAGAAGTGTGTAAGTTGGGTCTTCTGTGGCTTCTGCTTCAGTTCCTGTCTTGGGTTCCTGCCCAGCTTGCGTTCCTGCCTCAGCTTCCCTCAGTCATGCCTGTAACCCAGGATATGGAAGCCAAATAAACCTTTTCCTCCTCAAGTTGCCTTGGTCCTGGTGTTTATCACAGCAACAGAAACCTAATTAATATAATCAGCTATCCTGTAATCCAGTTGCTTGTCAGGAAACTAACCATCACAATACTCCGTCTCCCAAAGCTCGTAGGTTTTTCTGTCTCTGTTCTGAAATTTTACAGCCTAGAATGAGCCAAGTTTGACTCATTTTCATGGGTATTTTAATGGAGACCAGTTTCATTGCTGTGAAGAGATACCATGACCAAGGCAACTCTTATAAGGACAACATTTAATTGGCGGTGGCTTACAGGTTCAGAGGTTCAGTCCATTATCATCAAGGCAGGAGTATGGCAACGTCTAGGCAGGCATGGCGCAGGAGGAGCTGAGAATTCTACATCTTGTTCCAAAGGCAAACAGAAGAAGACTGGCTTCCAGGCAGCTGGGTGGAGGGTCTCAAAGCCCACCCTTACACTGATACACTTCCTCCAACAAAGACATACCTTCTAATTGTGCCACTCCCTGGGCCAAGCATATTAGCCACCACACCAGTGGTCTAGATATTTGTATTTATCAATTCTAAGAAAAGCTCTTAAAGATTTCCTTTGATGATTTCTTCACTCTGTCTTCTTTCTGAAACTTCTATTGTCTGGGAAGTAGGTCTCACAGCTTGATCTCCACCTTCACACAATAGGTATATTTTTTAGGTGGGTGTGGTATGCGTACCTTTCATCCTAGTAGTTGGGAGGAAGAGGCAGGAAGTTTGAGGTCAGCCTGGTCTACATAGTGAGCTCCAGGCCAGCCAGGGATACATATGTAGTAAAACCCTTTCTCTTAAAAAAAAAAAAAGTTTTAGAACACACCCACACATATACACACACATACATATACACATACACACACTTGCATACACACACACATACACACACATATACATACATATGCCACACACACACACACATACACACATATTTCCTTGTTTTTCACTTCTGCTTTTTTGGCTCTACTACCCAAGTATTTCTTTCCCTTAGCTTTCTAATCCTTCTGTTGAGTCTTTTATTTCCGCTGTCATGGTCCTAAGTCACAGGGTTTTGATCTTGTTTTACAGGCTCCTGGTTCTGCTTCATAGTTGCTATGAAGAGACTAAGGACAGTTTTCTACTTCTCTCTTCCATACAGCCACTCCTTCCCTTCTCCTTGTCATGGACTGTCACACTAGAGGCTATCACCACTGCCTTGTGATCCTTTGTTGTCAGTGTATCTAGAAAAGAGGGTCCTTAACCATTGCTGTGGCTTGCTCACATTCCTCAAACTTCACACGTGTCAACAAACAAAAAAGCCCTCACTTCACACTGGTGCCAGCCTCTGGATCCATGAGCTCAGCAATCCTGCTTTGTTTTGTTTTTAAGTAATCTTTCCTGCCTATGGTATGAATTCACCTCAGCAGAAAAGAACAGTTAACCAGACACTTAGGAAACAAGGCTTCATCAATAGTGTTTTCTGTCACAAGGCCACCTGGCTGGAGCACTCAGATAGCAGCATTCTCTCATATTTTCTCTTGAGCTGTTCCATTGCCTGGGAGAGTATTGTTGATCACTTGCTTGAATAATATTCCTTTGGGGTTTCCTGGACTCAAGGAGCTGGGTGGAGAAAAAAGTCAGTAAGTCTAACCTGTACTTCATCAGCTTCTAGTTCATTGCTGTTCTCTGCCCTTGACCTCCCTGGTGTTCCTCCAGTGCAGACTCGCTTCTCTTATTTATTGGAGATCAGCCTCTCGTCTTCAGCAGAAGGTGGTACTGCTGTATGGACTTAGGGACCAAGCTGAGGCCCATCCATTTATCATACAACTTTTAACCACCCTCTTCATTCCCTTCCCCTCTCCTCTCCTCTCCTCTTGCAGAGGTATCTAGTGTCGCCAATTCTTCATTGTTCTGAGTACTCTGAGCATCCTTCCGTATAAAGCCAGGCTACCCTGGGTTTCTCCAGGGACTATCTTCAAGTTCAGCTTTCTCAGGCTTGCCCACCACTATTCTATCTGCTTGCCCACCTCTGGAATGTTGTTAATGTCTCTGGTCCCACTCTTTGTCCTTATTATGCCACTATGCCTTTAATTTTTTTTTTCTGTTTGTTATTTTTAAAGATCTGTTTATCTTATGTGTATGGGTGTTTTGCCAGCATGAATGTCAGTGAACCATGGACATACATTCTCAGATGCCAGAAGATGACACTGGGTTCTCTGGAGCTAAGTTTACCACTGATTGTGAGCCACCATGAGAGAGAGAGGGAAAGAGAGAGAGAGAGAGAGACAGAGACAGAGACAGAGACAGAGAGACAGAGACAGAGAGACAGAGACAGAGAGAGAGAGAGACAGAGAGACAGAGACAGAGACAGAGACAGACAGACAGAGACAGGGAGAGAGAGAGACAGAGAGAGAGACACACACAGAGAGACAGAGAGACAGAGACACAGCTGGGAACCCACCCAGGTTCTCTGCAAGAACGATAAGTACTCTTAATGGTTGAGCCATCTCTCCAGCTCTTGTATTTCTTTTTCATTTTTAAGTAATATTTTGCAACAGAGAGAAGATTAATACATATATTCAACACATCATTTTAACCTGATGTCCAGATCATATTTCATTTTAAAATATTTCAACAAATACTTCTTCTAAATAGCAATCTGCTCTGTTGCATTTAGAATAACATTTGGTTAGCAAGGCCATATTTCACAATCTTTATAAACTGCTATTTTTATGGCAAGCAAGGTGACCTTTGAGGTGAGAGAGACAATTCATTATCAGGAAAAACAAGGTATGAGCTTATTACAAAATCTCGGGTTTGGGTCTTTTTAAAGATCTTCATTTCTACCAAATAGTAAAGGGTTGCTATTTGGATGAAGAAATGGTACTCAGAAAAGTCTGGTGGCTTCTGTCGGGGTCAGGGCTGTTGGCTCAGCAGGCTTGGACTTAATCCACCAATTGCTTTAGGAACAACAGAATAACTCAAGTTCAACCAGGGGACTGACTGCTTGTCTCCTGACTGTGTGTGTGTGTGTGTGTGTGTGTGTGTGTGTGTGTGTGTGTGTGTATGTGTGTGTGTATGCATGCACATTGGGTTCTAAAACCCTATATATAAACCCAACCACTGAGCAACACCCCAACCCTTGCCAGGAGCCTGTTGGACCAAGTTTTCTTGCTTCTAAAGAGAGGTATGCACATGAAAAGAGACATCTGTAAGTGCCCTGGATACTGTTGTTTCTGGATGTCCCACCCAGGGTTGTGGCAGCCATCTGGCAGGCACTCTTAGGCTCCCAACAGAAATGCAACAGCCAAGGGAAAGAATGAAAAAATGTGGTTTCTTGATGACTTTATGGAGCCTCGGATTGGGCTGATCTTGGTCTTTGCCTTGCTGGGAACTCCGGCTATGGATGGTGATGTATGTATGTATGTCCTTGTCTCTGAGCCAACTCAAGCCAGGGGTCCTCCATTGTTTGCAAGTGAAAGCATCCCAGCTCCATGTGCTGCCAAAGTCCAAGCCACATTCCTAGGCAGGAATGCATTCATTTCCCAAAACGTATGCAGAACTGCTGATTTATGGTCTGTTCAGATCATGCAAATAGGTTCAAGAAGAATGTGTTTAATATCTGTGCAGATGATGAACAAGCACGTGACTTGCACTTGGTTGGGCCTGAAGGTTACTTTTCTATAGGCATTTATTTTATTGTTCTGCATCTGCCTTTCCATCAGACAAGATTCTGTCCCATTTCCCCCATTCACTTGAACCTTAAGCAGAAAAGGGAAAGAGATGAAATAGAATTTCACCAGAAATTGGGATGGATGATTCTATTGTAATTGCTTATATCAATTTTACTATTGTTTTGAGATCATCCTTTTGATGGGATTTCTTTCCTGAAGATGATTCCAAAACACATTATCCCCCTAAGAGAGAGAGAGAAACAAAAAAGTTTCTTATAATGTACCAGATTTGGCAGAAAATACCGGGTCCAGGGTTGGTGTATGATGGGCCAAAAACTAGGTGAACAAATGTTTTACATTAGGTGTCCTGCTGCATGATGGGTAAGGGTGCAGGTGTTGAGGGTTGAGTAGGTTCAAAGCCTGACCTGGCCACTGATTAGCTGTGGGCAAGCTACCTAAACTCTCTGGGCCTCCAGCTTGCTCACCTGTGAGATGAAGGTAATGGTGATGCCTTTCTCACAAGTCCTTGAGATTAAATGAAAAATGCTGAATGCGTTTCTCCCATCGCCGCAGCATCCACTTAGATTGTTTTCTCCTGGTCTCTTGGCTTCACTCTGAGCCTGGAAAGTACTCCTGTCCACTTACTTTTTGATCTGTCTGTCCTTCCACTGTAGGAGTTTTCAACTTCCACCTTGGGATTTCTGATAATGCCTTTCTGTTCCATGATTCTCCAAAGCTCTCCTGTTACCCAACCACGCCTAGACAAAGGGGCCAGGAGAAGGCAAGCCTTTTCTTAATATCAATTATTTGGATGGAATGTGTTGGGTTGGGAGTCCTTGAAGGGCCAAGAAGTCCTCTTTGCAAAGAATGTCTCTAGACTGAGCACAGAAGGACACAAGGCAATAAGACACACAGGAAACAGGGAACTTGTGAGAGGGGGAGAGAGGACTCTGAGAACAAGAACACCTAAGAGAGTTTTGAACTCCTAGTAGATCATATGACCAGAATAGGGACATGGCCATGCAGTGGACAGGGGTCAACAAATATATCACCACCTTCTTTCACTGTAATAAATACCTTGGATAAATCAAGTTAAAGGGAAGAAAGGTTTCTTTTGACTCACAGTTCCTGAGGCACACAGTCCATGATCATTGCCCTGATCACATGAGGCCTGTGGTGAGACAGAACAGCATGGCAGAAGTATATGGCAGAGGAAACCTGTTTACTTCTTGCTTGCCACGCAGTGAGGAGAAGGTAGAGGTCACAGAATCCTTTGGAGAAATGCTCTCATAGACCTAACTTCATCCACCAGACCCCACCTCCTAAAGGCATCAACACCTCTCCAAATCATCACAGCCTGACAACTAAGTCCTTTTTATAGGATTTTGGGGACATTTAAAGTTCAATAGAAGGGGCAGGGAAAGCATGAGTAGCGCCACCATGCCCTTTCCATCTCATAAAATGACACAGTCAACAAACACTGTGGATATAGCAGACACAGTCACTTGAACTTTATCCTTCCCCATCGATCTGCTCACTGCTGGACTCTGTGTCAACAGAGAGGCTCACCTTTGCTGTTTGACTGGAGTTGCTGGGGTTGCTGTCCACTCCCCATCTCTCTGTGTGAATATCCTTCTTGTACAGCTATACACAGCATGGAGGCTGATGACGACAGCTATAGAACTGGACTCCTAAAGTTCAAGAACATACCTCTCCCCAGGGATGTCTTGCTTCCTTTTTGCCACTGTGAGTGGAGAAGACCCAGTTACCTTCAAGGACTAACTCAGTGGCCACCTCCTAAACAAAGGGGAGAAAGATATAAAGAAGCACAGCTGAATAGCTAGATGCTGTCCCTTATCTCTCTTGGAACCCTCCTATCTCAGGGTGAGGTCAGCACATCACTGCCTTGGGTGGACTGAGCACACTAACCTCAAGCTGGGCGTCTGTTCTCTCATAAATGTCAAAAACCACTTCCTCCACTTCTAACAAGGGCAGCCAGCAGACTCCAGTGCACAGTGCAGAGTGAACCAGGTCTTCAGTTCATCAGGGGATATGGCTGTTTTGGGAGACCAGCCAGCTACTTCCTAAAGATGTGCTATGGTGACTCATGACCAGTTTCCAGGAGAGAATAATCCAGAATCCATTGCCAGCATTTAACAATAGCAGTAACACTGTCTCCTAGAATTGATGGACGTCACTACCTCCAGGGGAAAAGGAGGTGGTCCACCCAGCTGCATCCTACAGGATCTCCCTTCCTTTCAGGTGGACAGCAGAGCAAGCGGGATGGGCTGAGGTGTGGGTGAAAAGTTGTCACTTGTCCCACAATCAGAGAGCCTGTAAGTGTGTTGTTTCTGTGGCCTTCTGAGCCTTGGGTCCCTGGGGTAGTAAAATGAGGCTGTAGTGTTTATGCAATCCTTAAGTCTCTTTAGGGCCCAGAAACTTCCAAATGCTGAATCTTGCAGAGACCCTGCCATACCCTGGAGGTACTCCTGTCTCAGAAGCATGATACAATATTGGGAATTAAACCTATAGAGCCCTAAGCAGAGGGTGATTCTCCTTATCTTTTCTCTATCAGCTGTAGTCACCATTGGCCTCATGTCCTGGCCATTGCCGTCTTAACTTCTCTTATTCCCTGTTCACACCTATTGGTCAGAAATGTGACAGATATTTGGATTTCTGGGAAAGAGGGTCCCACTAAACCTACTCCTGATGTAGCCTTCTTGTCCTAGGTGATGGGTTTTGAGTCGCGGCAGAAAGCGTCTGCAGACACCAGGCCCAGGCAGTTTCATGTGTAAGAGGTTTAATTGGAAGGGGGTAGGGGGTAGCGGGGCAGAAAGAGAGAAGGGGGAGAGAGAAGAAGAGAGAGAAGAGAGAGAGAGAAAGATGGAGGGAACTACCCACATATTTATATGTGGGGTGACGTAGTAATCTAGGTAAAGGTGGGAGCTGAGCCCAATGGATTCTGGGAATATGGTGGCCGTTGCCCTGGTGACAGGTCTGTGGACCCGCCCACATATCTGCTGTAGGCAGGTTCTTGATGCTAACACTAGGAATCTCACAAGACATCATGCTTTAAAGAACAAGGAATGCGAGGATGGATCAGAGAGTCACCAGTAGCCAGGCAGGATGTGATTACCGGTGGGCTTTGACCTCTTCAAAGAGCCCCTTGGTTGTTACTGTCTCTCCTAGCTCCATTGAATACCTGTGTTTCATACTCAGTCTGACCAGAATGGAATTCATGTTCCGTGCAAACCTGCCCTGCCTTCCTCGCTCTCTGCTTCAGTGCCACCATAAGGATCCTCCCTGCCCTCCCTAGCATCTGGACTCTCTTCATGTTTGGAGGAAAGTCTAGTCTTAGTCTGATGGGGGTCAGATATTTCCACATCTCCCCCTCTCCCAATGCCTGGGGAGTATGTGTATGACATGGTATGAAAATTCAGACCATACTCTCTGGACGTCAGTTCCTGGGCATGGTGCAAACTCTAGAGAGAGTTCGTACAACAGTGGAGGTTGGACGTCATGGCTGTTATGGAGTGGAAGGCAGGGTCTTAGCATGTAGACCAGGCTAGCTGTTAGGATTGGTCAGGTGCTTCTATGTATCCAAATGCTAAATTCTATACCCCAAGAGCTGGTTACACCAAAACAGCAATTCTCACATACTCCAGTTTTTGTTGTGCAAACCTTGCTCTTCAGGTTAATTGGTCAATAAAAGACTAAAGCCTGTGATTGGGCAGTAGAGAGAGAGAAAGGCAGGACTTAATGATCGAGTGAGGGGTCAAAGGAGAGAACAGAGAGAAGAAAGGAGACAAGAGGAGACAAAGAGGGCAAGAGGCAGCCATGAGAGGAGATGGAGCATGAAGAAGTGGCCAGGAGAAAGAGCTAGTAACAAGAGACATGTGGTTGGGATGTAAGTTAGAATAGCTCAAAACCTGCCTGATCTAGGCTTACAACTTATAAATAAATACCAGGATTGTGCATTTTATATACTGGCTAGATAGAATATATAATTCCTACTACAGCTTGCCTCGAACTCACAGAGGTTTACCTATCTCTGTCTCCTGATCGCTGGGATCAAAGGTATGCACCAACACTCTCACCCTCTTGTGGCTGTTATTATGGAGTGACCCTATTCCAGCCTCTCTGGGCTCTTGAGTTTGCTTTTTCCAGCTTCCCTATTGACCTAGTGAGATCTAATAATTACTCAATAGGTAAACTCCTTTTCTTCTTTGAGATCCAGTGTTGGGAGTTCATTGTTTGCAAGTAAATACTGATTAGTGTCCTCCCCTCCCCCAGCTCCCCAGGTCAGTGAGCTGGGAGTCATTCCCAAAAAACTCTGTGATGCTCACATCACTGCCCCCAAGGCCCAGTAGCTCTGGCTGACCTGTCTCCCCACTTCCACCCCAAACTGGCCCAGATTAAGCTCATCCATATTCCTGTTGTTCTGTAGGCAGGTCTTTCGGCCCCAGGAAGTCTTCATCAGGACCATCTATCTGCTTTGGTCAAACTTCCAAGTCCGGGAGCGGAGTACCATTCAGTTTTCTTGGTAGAGAAGGGGATGGAGAAAACCAGAGAGCAGAAAGGTGCCCAGTGAGTCTGAGAGGAGAGGGAGGAGAGAGGCAGGTGTGTGACACAGGCGTGGCTCAAGCCCTCCTGCTGCAGCCTGGAGACTGAGCCAGCTTCTCTGCCGGTGTCACTGGTCCTTGTTCTCTATGCTCACGTCAAAGAAAACATATTAATTACCATTTAAATGGAAATAAATTAACTTAAGAAGATGCAGTTTTATCTTGCTTTTATGGCAGCCAAGTTCCCCGAGGATGTGTTAATTGATTTTAAATCCAAATCAGCCTAATGCACTTGGGCACTTAGCCCAGTGGGAGTAAGCGTTGGCTCCTGGAAAGGAAACGGCTCGATGCCAACTGATTTTACACATTTTTATCACTGCGGATGAGGTAAGCACAACCACAGGTGGAGAAGGTCCATTAGCACCAAGTCCTCTGTGCAGATAGTAAATATTTACTGAGCATCTACTTTATCCAAGCACTGTGCAAAGCCTTGCTGTACAAGGCTGGGCGACTCAACTTTGGCCCTGAGCACTCTGAAATACCTACCGGGGGCTTTCTTAAGTGTCGCTGCCCAGCCCGGTCCTCCCTGACTAGATCTCACTGGAGCTGGCTGTCACAGGTGGCCAGGCCTACAGGAACCAGATAGTGGGGTATCGATGAGCTTCATGGAAACACTAGGAGACGAAGTAAGGACAGCTACAAAGGGGCCGGCTTAGCTGCACTGGCATTCTTCCACTTTTCCAAGCTGCTCCTCCAGGAAGATACAGGAGTACCTGGGAAGAATGGGGCTGAGAGTCTGGAGAGGTGTTTCTAGTAGCTTGGCATCCTCATCCAGGATTTTATTTGCCGGATTTTGCAAATAAAAGATACAAGATACTTCGATGACTTTGAATTTTAAATAAGTAGCATTTGTTTTTAGTGTATGCCCCCATTCAACCATTGGGGCATGCTTGTACTTATAGCTACTTTTAAAAAAAAATTTATTTATTATATGTAAGTACACTGTAGTTATCTTCAGACACTCCAGAAGAGGGTGTCAGATCTCATTACGAATGGTTGTGAGCCACCATGTGGTTGCTGGGATTTGAACTCAGGACTTTCAGAAGAGCAGTCCGTGCTCTTAATCGCTGAGCCATCTCTCCAGCCCTACCTATAGCTACTTAACTGGGTGTCTGTACTTTACCTGGCAACTCTTCCATTTCCACTCCAGAGAGATACCCAGGACCCCAGTGGCTCCCACCCCTGGTCTGAAGCAGCATCTACCCAATAGGAGTGCAGAAGAAGCAGAGAGGACCTGAAGAGCATCCCAGAGGAGTCTGCCCACAGCTGTGCTCCCCAGAAATGAGATTCAGTTCCACCACCTGCCTTGGCATATTAACTATTTTTCTTGTTGTGACAGAAGAAACTCAAGCATGGCCTTATTTTGGCTCACGGTTTGAGGAGAGAATCTATCAAATCAGGGAGTAGTGGTGGCAGGAGTGGGAGGTGGCTGGGCACGTTGTGTCTAATCAGGCAGCAGGGGGACATGACTGGATGCTGGTACTCAGTTGGATTTTCTGTGATTCTTCTATGGATTCAACCTAACTACCCTAGCCCATGTATGGAATCACTTATACCCAGAGTAGATCTTCCCAACTAAACCTCTCTAGATATCTTCAGACATGCCCAGATGTGTGTCTCCTAGGTAATTCCAAACCCAGTTGTGTTGACAATGAAGAGTAACCATCACAGCTGGGCACTAATGTGGAGCATCCTAAGGAGAATGCACATGAAAAAGGCATAGTCCCACCCAGAGAGACCCAGAGGGACCCAGAGGGACCCAGAGGGAGCAGAGGGACCCAGAGGGAGCAGAGGGACTCAGAGGGACCCAGAGGGAGCAGAGGGACTCAGAGGGACCCAGAGGGAGCAGAGGGACCCAGAGGGAGCAGAGGGAACCAGAGGGACCCAGAGAGAGCAGAGGGACTCAGAGGGACCCAGAGGGAGCAGAGGGACCCAGAGGGAGCAGAGGGACCCAGAGGGACCCAGAGGGACCCAGAGGGACCCAGAGGGACCCAGAGGGACCCAGAGGGAGCAGAGGGACCCAGAGGGAGCAGAGGGTAGCAAAGGAAGAGTTAAGTCAAAACAAATCATCTTGATCCAAGGTAGATAGTTAGATGGCCAGAGAACACAGAGAGGAAAAGGCTGATTTACTGTGGTGGGTGGGAGTCTTGCAGGTGTCCCGAGGGAGGTGGTATTTCTGATCAACAAGATTCATGACATGCGTGTAAAATAGTCTCCCCACAACACTAGCGCATATCTGAGACCCTTCAAATTTTGGCTGTCATGACAAAGCTCCCAGCAGCCCCAGCAAACCAGTTGCAATTGACTTCCCAGTTGATGAAACTTTTGTGCTATCCAGGACCCAGAAGGGAGCCTGAAACTGTAGTAGAAACATTTCAGAAAGGGCATGCCAGGTAAATACTTTACCCCATCATGCAAGGGGGCTTGTGTGCTTAGAGGTGTAGCTAGACACTGGGGCTTGTGGTGAGCACAGAGTGGAATAGTCACCTCAAAGGTCTATCGGGGCAGGGTAAGGGGACTTTGACATCACAGGGCACTCTCACTTCTGTTTGAAAGCCGAGACACCTGTTCTTGCTGGAGGCAGGCTTCCTCCAAGGGCCTGCCTGGGCACAATAGCTTGCTCCTGACACTTGGTAGACACTGCTAATAGGGAATACCAATCACGCTCTCAGTCAATATTTAGCCACCTGAATTCTGAACAGATAACATTTCAGAGCCTGCTTTATGCTTGCCTGCACTGAATGAGGTCAAAGAAAGACTTCTCATTCATGGTTTCTTCCCTAACAAGGGTGAGCACTTTCCAGAATGCAAACATTCCCAGAGTCGTATCTGAGCCCAGCCCTGATAACACCCCCGAAGGTGGCTAGAGAAGAAAACCTTGCTTGGATTGCTTGTTTGCTGAGCTTTAAGAGAGCCTCCTCCGGGGACTGGTTGCGGAGGGGGCAGGGAGCTCTTTGGCATGTGAGAGTGCCATGGGAATGGCTCCAGAGTCAGAAATGGTACCCAGAGATGCCCAGTGCTGAAGGCCCTGGAGACAGAATAGTCGATGGTTAATTAATGCTCTCCAGCAAGTCAGATAGACAGCTCCAGCTGCCCCCAAGCTGGTCTGTTAGCAGCATTAGGCTCCTCTTGCAGGCAGGGGCACAGTGTGGAGCTGTCAGGAAGCATTTTTGAGAAATTAAAGTGTCATCTCTAAGTGGGTACACACACCAGGAGCAGGCCAGCTTGCCTCACTGTTCTTCCCCTGGCTCTGAGGGAGTAATGCATGACCACCATGTGCCTGAGTTTCTGCAGGGACTTGATTAAAGCTGGCTGCCAGACAGAGCTAGCCAGCATGTGTGGCCATTTCAAGCCAGGCAGAAGCAGCCCCCAGGCCCTCCTGGGTCCACTGCACTGTGGAATCTGACCCTTAGACCCTCTGGATCCCGGAAGAAAAGAGGCCATACCACTGGGGAGCTGAAGCCAGAGCTTCTACCTCCTCTTCTTCAAAGGAGCTCTACCCAACTCCCTCAGCTCCCAACTCTTCTGCCTGCCTGCCTGCCCATCTGAGTGCTAGCCCAGTTTTTGAGCTGACTGCCTTCATGATCTCTTCATATTCTCACCTTCCCCAGACCTCTGTTACTCGGTCTAGTCAGCCATAGCTGTGTGTGAAGTGACATTGTTTTCATCAGACACTGTTGTGCACTGCAAGGGCCCAACACTCCACCCCTCCCCTTCCCTCCTCCCTACTTCTCTTCCTACCAAGAGGCATCACTGGAAACCACAGGAAGGGGAGTGGTTGCAGTGGTTGCCCAGCTGAGAGCTGGACTGGGGGAAATCAGGAAGTCCAGGCTGCCTTCCAAAGTAAATTGGAAAGATCCGCAGCAGCCAGGGCATTAGATAAACAAGAGTCCCCAAATGCAAGAACAACAAAGGAGGTTTCATTTCTATGAAAAGTTAAAACTTTGGTTCTGAAGTACAATCCTACCAATGAGGACAGAGCCTTTGTATTAGTTCTTATCATGTATGAGAAGAACCAAAGATGGAAATCGAGAAGTGAAGAAGTAAAGCCTTCCTCCTTCTCCTTGACCCCGCAGTCCCACTTATCAGAGGTAAAGTGTGAACAGTGTCTGGGGCCAGTTAGGGCTCAAACAATGAAGCTGCACATGTTTGGGATGGTGTGTGTGTGTGTGTGTGTGTGTGTGCCCACACTCGCGTGTTACACACACTACGTGTGCGAGGGTAAGCCTGGGCAGTAGTCTATGAACACAGGCTCATCTATTAACCACCTGGGCTCCTATTCTGGCCCCCTTCCTTCCGAAAGCTAAGTCCAAGAGCTTACTCAGTTTTTGTTTCCAAAACGGTATCATTTGTACATTATAAATAATAGTGGAAACTGCCTATCTCTGTGCAGATGTTTTCCAGTTCATGAAACATCTGTAAACTCACAAAGGGCTAGTGTTCTTTGTATACATGCCTATCAGCCCAGCTCCTTCCAGAAGTAAAGATGTAAGCCTCCGACGTATGAACCACTGTGAGGTTTGTGATGCATGCTGCAGCCCTCAAGGGTGTATTATCCCCTAAAGAGATACATGGTGTCCAGGCTTGTCTAAGGGCCTAGAAGCCGTAAGCAGCAGTGCTTGGGTGGAAATGCCACCTGCAATGCTTCCTGGGAACCAGGAGAACAAATCAGCAGGGAGCACTGGGCCCAGGGCAGCTGGGTGGAGGATCATCAGGGAGCACTGAGCCCAGGGCAGCTGGGCGGAGGATCAGC
>NW_022196894.1:28402541-28407331 GCF_008632895.1 Mastomys coucha | reverse complement strand
CTGGGTGGAGGATCATCAGGGAGCACTGAGCCCAGGGCAGCTGGGCGGAGGATCAGCAGGGAGCACTGGGCCCATGGCAGCTGGGCGGAGGATCAGCAGGGAGCACTGGGCCCAGGGCAGCTGGGCGGAGGATCAGCAGGGAGCACTGAGCCCAGGGCAGCTGGGCGGAGGATCAGCAGGGAGCACTGGGCCCAGGGCAGCTGGGTGGAGGATCAGCAGGGAGCACTGAGCCCAGGGCAGCTGGGTGGAGGATCAGCAGGGAGCACTGGGCCCATGGCAGCTGGGTGGAGGATCAGCTCCCCTCTGACCCTAACTTTGGGCAACAGCTTTAGGCCACCAGGCATAGGACACCCACCCAAATTCAAGGGCTTTTGGTTTCAGTGATTAACCTGCATGTGACTTGTGTCAATAGACAACAGTGGGACTTCATAGTTTTAAAGGCTGCTGCTTAACTTAAATCAAGTTGAAAACACCCTATCCTTTGGGTAGAATTCAAGGATGATCTCAGAAACATTGGCTTGGCCCCTGAGTCTGAAAATGTCTCTGCCTCCCTTCTCTTTAATGCTATTATCAGTAGGTTCTGCTATCAAGAAGATAAGCTTGCTCTAGGATTTCAGCAACTGCCACCGTGTGTGCGTCACAGAAGCTGTAGGGCCGGTAGAAAGACCCAGGCAGATAGGCGGCAGCTACAGTGCCAGACATTGAGTGTCAGAGTGGCCATGTGTACTTAAGCACTGAGAGTGGCCAGGAGACACTGGAGTCACTTAGGGGGAAAAGAATCTGAGGAGGGCTGAGGACTCTGCAGGGCCTGTCCAGTAGCAAAGCGATGGCAGAGGAAGAGGTTTGGCAAGCAGATAGGTGCAGCTGGGCACTGAGCTGAGGTCTCAGTGGTGTGGGTGCTGAGGGAGGAGGTTGACAGAAGCCACAGATGTGGCGGGAGGAAGGGGTCTGAGTCAGCGTGTACAGGAGGGCAGTGCTGTTGCAGGGTCCAGGCGTTTTGTGGATCCTAAAGTAGTGCTGATTTATTCTTTCTGGCATTTTGTCCCTACCTTGCCCTGTGTGAAGGCTAGTAGGCCCAGCACCAGTGAGATACAGACAGAAGGGGACAGCCTCACAGCACCCATGGTAAGTGCTGGCCTTTGAGTAGCTCGTAGAGGAACCTTGAGAAATGGGGAGGTGGGAAAGTCTCACGTTTTTGTTTTTGTCGCTTCCCCTTTAGGGATTCTCTGGAAAGTCTTCATGTTTCTCAAGAAGTGTTGGTTTCCAGCCAAAACATTTATGCATATTCACACACACACACACAGACACACACATGCATGCACACATACACACAGACACAGATACACACACAGACACAGACACACACACACACAGACAGACATGGACACACACACATACACACAGACACAGACACACATATAGAGACACACACAGAGACACAGACACACACAGACACACATACAGACAGACACAGACACATACATACTCACATAAACACATACACACACGCACAGACATAGACACACACGCATGCACACACACAGAGACACACACAGACAGACACAGACACATACACACAGACACACATACACACAGACACACACACAGTCACAGATGCACACACATACACAGACACAGACACACACACATACACATACAGACACACACATACAAACACACACATACACATACTTACACATATACACACCAGAGACACAGACACACACACATACACACAGACACAGACAGACACCCACTACACACACAAATACACACACACAAGAGAGAGAGAGAGAAAGAGAGACAGACAGACAGACACAGAGAAAGAGACAGAGAGACAGAAAGACAGAGAAACAAAGAGAGAGACTGACAGACAGGCTTACTGACAGAACAGGTTTACTGTTCCTTCCTGAGAGTTTAAATATGGGACTGTGGGGCATCAGAAGATACTTCTTGGGGGACAAGGGTACTGGAGCAAGAATGAGAACACAGAACAAGGAAGTGGATAAGCAAGTTCTAACTTTTGTTTTCAAATGATTTTCTGCTTTCCAACTGGAGGACCAAGAAAATAGGGAGGCCGGTGCATGCTTTGCTATTGTTTGGGGGTTTCTTGAATCTTAACCATCTTGGATCTGTTGAGTTGAGGTAAGTTCTCAGTACCCTAGCAATCCCAAGGTCCCCAAATTTGCCAGAGGGAGATGGTTGGGCTGGTCTTCATTTCCCTCCATGGTGCCCCTTACCCTCTGCCACTTAGGAAGGGAGCCAGGAAGTCCTGGAAACAGCTGACCCTGCACTACGTGGTGGCCTCAGAGCATCTGGCCCCTGGCTGGGAACAGCTCAGTCTTCTGGGACTGGGAGGTGGTGAAGGATCTCCACATGGACAGACCTACTGAGGGAGGGGACAGCAGTGACCCGGCATTGCCTTTGTCTTGGCACCTGTGGCTAGAACAGCCTAGACCCATTCTGTTCTGGCTGTTAGAGGGCAAGGTAGTAATGGATGGGGAGAGGACAATGGTATTGACTTTTTAGTAGGCAAGAGAAGAGAAGACAAGAGAAGAAAAGGGAAAGAAGCCAAGGACCAGGTAACCTCTCTTATCTCTGCTTACATCCGAGATCTCTAAAGTCATATTTATTCCCAGAACATTCAAAAGACACAGATGTGTGGGAGATGTGTGGATTCTGCTGTGACCAGGCACCAGTCACATGGCAGGGCCCAGGCTTTCAGATGAGCCAGACTCATGAGTTTAGGACTCTAAGACTCCCTGGCCACCAGTCTGTCCAGCCCAGCAGTGTGGCTGTGAAGACCTCTGTTGCTGTAGTTGATTAATCTGCTCTAATCTCCCTTGTGGTGACAGGTGGTTCCTCGCTATCTGCCCCAATGCTCTAAATTCTTGAACGAAAGACACACATACAACCTTATATTTAATAAGCTCAATGGCCGGACCACTCCCAAACTTCCACATTGCTAAAGCCTTCTCTCCAATATTCCTGAATTATTACTTACTATAATCTGTGTTCCATCTTTGCTATTCTAGACCCAATTGGGTGAGGGGGCGCCCTGGGGCCACTCTCCCCTGGTTCTTACATGATTGTACATTCTCTCTTCTGCAGCTTTCAAGCCTGATCCTTCTGCTTTCCTGGCATAGCAGTACTAAATCCCTCTTCTTCCTTGGGTTTCCTGGCCCAGGAAATCTAAAGTCCTGCCTCTGTCTCCCTGCCCAGCTATTGGTGCCCAGCAACATTATTTAGAAATTAGAACCAACTGGGGGGGACAGGGACCCACAACGTCTTACATGTGGCATTCTCTCAAAATTTGGGAATCCATAATGCAAGCATTAAACCAAATCCACAGCAGACCTCAGCAGTTTGGCTACTATGCTGGAGTGTGATCTGAGCGGCCCTCATGGTTTGGTGCAGTGAAGAATTAAGAAGGTGGTGATTCAATCCATTATTTGCAGAGGCAGGACCTGTAGAAAGTTGTTAAGAATAGATAAGGTCATGGGCGGGGCCTGATTATGAATCCTTGTGGCTTTATAAGAGAAGCAGAGATCAGATATGCACAGACAAGCACACACTGCCATCATGTGATATTCTGGGCTGTATTGGTATTCCATCAGCAAGAAAACAGTCATAGATGAGGGCCCCAGACCTTATATTTTGGCTATTAACTATGGCCAAAATAAACCTCTTTCCCGTAGAAAGTATCCTGCTTCAAATTTAAAATAAAAACTTTTCTTTATAAAGTAGTCTGCTTATGAAGGCTTATTTTGTTACAGTAGCAAACAATGGACTAATATCAAATACTGCCCCAAGGATTTCCCATTTTTCCAGAACTCAGAATACAAGCAATGACTGAGTAGGGTATGAAACTCTGGTTCCCTTGGCATGCTTATTCCTCTGTCCAAACCTGATATAAGATATGAAGACACCCCTCTCTCTCTCTCTTTCTCTCTTTCTCTCTTTCTCTCTCTCTCTCTCTCTCTCTCTCTCTCTCTCTCACACACACACACACACACACACACACATCTTTTACCAGCATCTGTTGGAGTTACTTGTAGGTAGGTGGGTCATGGGTCATTTCCTCCTGGGAAATGTTCTATTCTCCAAATGAGGACCATGTTGACATCAACTCTGGATCCTGGTGCCCCAAAGCATTGTGAAAGCTTACACAGTAAAGGGGCAAGAGCTTAGCAATAAGTCCTCCAGTACCAGTTCTGTAGTCATGTGCTTACAGGTAACATTAAATGGACTGAGAAAGTATATATGTACTTAGGAGAGAGAGAGAGAAAGAGAGAGACAGACAGACAGACAGACAGACAGACAGACAGACAGACAGACACAGAGACACAGAGACAGAGAGACAGAAACAGAGAGAAAGAGAGTAGAAATAAGTAAAGAAAAGAGACCATGTATTTGAGATTGAGCAAGGGGGTGCATGTTACGGGAAAAGGAGGAAGAGAAATAATGTAATTTATTGAAATTATTTTCAAAGTAAAAGTTATTATGTAAAAAAGATACCCAGACCTAGTAGTTTGTTCCTCCTATGGCTAGAAAACCCAGAGCAATGGTCATGTGTCCTATCACATATGTGGACTCCCTTCCCACAGCCTGGACAGTATCGGAAAGCAAAACAGTGCCACGGGCCCCAGGGCTGCGGCTGCCCACCTGTTGTTGAGTGAAACCTGGTTCCAGTTACATTCAAAAGCTCCACCCCCACAGAGGAACAAGGAAGTCACTGATTGGACTGTTACACTGACGTATTTTGGGGGGAGTGGTTTTTGCCCCAGGTA
>NW_022196894.1:28384133-28402138 GCF_008632895.1 Mastomys coucha | reverse complement strand
CCAGACCTAGTAGTTTGTTCCTCCTATGGCTAGAAAACCCAGAGCAATGGTCATGTGTCCTATCACATGTGTATACTGCAGCCTAGGGTAGCCCTGAAGATATGTCTGGCATTTCCAGAGAGTCTACACCTCCCAACTTTGGGAACTAAAAGTATATAGCATCAGTTCCGGGTCAGACTCCAACTGGATATGTCATGTATTGCTATCAAGTTTCTGCTTTGAGGAGTGGAGTCATGGATAACTTTCATCCAAATATATCCAAGGAAAACACTGGGCTAAATGTGAGGCACGGGAGTAAGGCTCATCATGAGCCCTGTCAATGCCAAGGGCTGCTGAGAGGAAAGTGGCTGTGGTTGTACTGGTGGAGCTAAAGTGCCCACAGTGAGACAAGTACTATTCTTCTGGATCTTACCTTGAAGAGACCTACAGGAAAATGAAGACACCCTCAGAGGAGCAGGAGCCGAGAAGAGGGGAACCTGAAAAACATGAATGAATGAGGGCATATGTTCTGTCCTTTCTGTGGGCCAACCCTTGAGAGAGACTCTAGATATCTCTCTTGTGCTCCCCAGAAAGCTCGGAGCAAATGACAGGAAAACAGATCTTAGTTCCTAAAGTTTGGATGAGATTGCTAGACAGCCTTTCTCAAGTTTCCTGAGTCAATGTGCTGAGTGTCCTTTGGCATTATCCTGCCACAGCAGGATCTACCAGGCAGTCTTTCTTGATGGTACCTTCTCCCTATGGTTCCAGAGCACTGTCGCCTTCATAAATCACTCCCATACACTGAGTCCATGGTTGTCATCAATGCTCCTGGCTTTGAGTAGAGTTGAAAGGGTTTTAGGATGTGTGAAGCATGTCTGACTCATGTTTGGGATCCTCAACACAGCTTCATGGAGAAAGAGTAGAGAAGGTGTGGATTCTAGGCCGAGCACCACCACTGAACATCTTGGTACTGTTCACTACCTATACAACAAGCCTGAAGGTGTATCCTGACACTCTGAGTGACCTGAGGAGAGTGGTAGTGTTAGTAAGATTTCCGTTACTATCACAAAATACCTGAGAAAGTCAACTTATAAAGAGGGGAAGTTTATTTTGACTTCTACGTTCAGAGGTTTCAGTCTTATGATCTATTATCGATTCTGAGGTTTGGGGGCCCATGATTGGGCAAAATATCATGGTGGAACACTGTGGTAGAGTAAGCCTTGCTTCCTTCATGGTGCGTGGGGAGAGAGCAAGAGAAAATGCCTGGATGACGTTACTCCTTTCCCCAGTCACCTAGCTGCATTTCCTCACACCTCATCTTTAATATTTCTTCATTTCCCAATAGGATGAATATTTTAATATCCCAGTCCTAATAGCTGATTCTCAGTCTAGATACTGCCAAAGTGTAGCTGTGGATTTATCCATCCGGCCTCTTTGTTCCCTGAAATGAGGACTCTGAGAATTCTATATATGAATAAATGCTTAGGCCAATAGCTTTGGTTCATTTCTGCTAGCTCATAACTCAATGATCCCATTTAAACTAGTCTAAGTAGTACTGCATGGTTAGTTACCTCCCCTCAGGTTCACACATCTGTCTCTGTCTGCTTCCTGGGCAAAGCCCTAGTGTCTGACCATTTCCCAGAATCCTCTTTCTGTCTATGCCAGAAGCCTCCCCGCCCCCCATGCCTTAGCTCATTGGACATAGGCTTTTTATTGGCAGGCCATACTTCCACACAGTACATAAAAATTCTCTCCACAGCCCTCTGTGATGAAAGCACCAGTCACAGGGCCAAGTTTGCTGTTCAGGTTTAAAAATCACCTGCTGGTCTGAGCCTGGAGCTGATTCAGTATTATTGCGCTCCATACCCAAATACCACCAGGAGACAGCTTGTCTCCCAGGAGTGCAGACATGCCTGTGAGCACAGGTAAGACCACCACTTCTGCTCAGAGAGACCCACCTGGAACCCTCAGGACACAGCCACCAAGGAGCAGCCTGGGATAGGATCCTTCCAGTTTCCATCTGTGGCTGGAGCTGATCCTGTGCCACAGCTCCTGGAGCTGATCCTGTGCCACTGCCCTCCATACCCAAATGCGACTGGGGGAGAGTTGTTCTCCCAGGAGTGCCAACACACTTGTGAGCACAGGTAAGACCACCCCTTCTGTTCAAATTCCTGGCCCAAGAGGGACCCACCCAGAGCCATCATCAGGACAGAGGAACCAAGGAACAGCCAGGTACAGGATCCTTTCGGTTTGTCTGCACCCTAGAGCTGACCACATGCCATAACTCTCCATACCCAAATTCCTCCAGAGAGAAATGGTCTCCCAGGAGTACTGACACACAGGCTTGCAGAAGGGATAAGCCACAGTCAAAGACAGCAAGACTAGCTAACACCAGAGATAACCAGATGTCGAGAGGCAAGGGCAAGAACATAAACAACAGAAACCAAGGCTACTTGGCATCCTCAGAACCAAGTTGTACCATCATAATGAGCCCTAGATACCCCAACACACCAGAAAAGGAAGATTCTGATTTAAAATCACATCTCATGATGATGATAGAGAACTTTAAGAAGAACATAAATAACTCCCTTAAAGAAACACAGAACACCAGTAAACAGCTAGAAGCCCTTAAAAAGGAAGCATGAATATTCCTTAAAGAATTGCAGGAAAACACAACCAAACAGACAAAGGAAATGAACAAAATCATCCAGGATCTAAAAATGGAAATAGAAACAATAAAGAAATAACAAAGGGAGACAACACTGGAGATAGAAAACCTAGGAAAGGGATCAGGAGTCATAGATGCAAGCATCACCAACAGAATATAAGAGATAGAAGAGAGAATCTCAGGGGCAGAAGATACCATAGAAAACATGGACACAACAGTCAAAGAAAATGCAAAATGCAAGAAGCTCCTAACCCAAAACATCCATGAAATCCAAGACACAATGAGAAGACCAAACCTAAGGATAATAGGCATAGAAGAGAGTGAAGATTCCCAACTTAAAGGGCCAATAAATTTCTTCAACAAAATTATAGAAGAAAACTTCCCTAACCTAAAGAAAGAGATGCCCATGAACATACAAGAAGCCTACAGAACTCCAAATAGACTGGATCAGAAAAGAAATTCCTCCTGTCACATACTAATCAAAACACCAAATGCACAAAACAAGGAAAGAATATTAAAAACAGTAAGGGAAAAAGGTCAAGTAACATATAAAGGCAGGCCTATCAGAATTACACCAGACTTCTCACCAAAGACTATGAAAGCTAGAAGACCTGGGCAGATGTCATACAGACCCTACAAGAACACAAATGCCAGCCCAGGCTACTATACCCAGCAAAACTCTCAATTGCCATAGATAGAGAAACCAAAATAGTCCATGGCAAAACCAAATTTACACAATATATTTCCACAAATCCAGCCCTACAAAGGATAATAGATGGAAAACACCAACACAAGGAAGGAAACTACTCCCTAGAAAGAGAAAGAAAACAATCTTCTTTCAACAAACCCAAAAGAAAATAGCCACACAAACATAAAAATAACATCAAAAATAGCAGGAAACAACAATCACTATTTCTTAATATCTCAACATCAGTGGACTCAATTCCCCAATAAAAAGACATAGACTATAGATATGTAAACAGGACCCAGTATTTTGCTGTATACAGAAAACACACCTCAGTATCAAAGAAAGACACTACCTCAGAGTAAAGGACTGGGAAAACAATTTTCTAAGCAAATGCTCCCAAGAAACAAGCTGGAGTAGCCATTCTTATATTGAATAAAATTGACTTTCAACCAAAAGTTATCAAAAAGGATAAGGAAGGACATACTCATCAAAGGAAAAATCTACCAAGATGAACTCTTGATTCTGAACATCTATACTCCAAATTCAAGGTTACCCACATTCATAAAATAAACTTTACTAAAGCTCAAAGCACACATTGCACCACACACAATAACAGTGAGAGACTCCAACACCCCACTCTCATCAATGGACAGATCATGGAAACAGAAACTAAACTAGACACAGTGAAACTAACAGAAGTTATGAACCAAATGGACTTAAGAGATATCTATAGGATATTTCACCCTAAAACAAAAGAATATACCTTCTTCTCAGCACCTCATGGTACCTTCTCCAAAACTGACCATATAATCGGTCACAAAACAGGCCTCAACAGATACAAGAAGATTGAAATAATCCCGTGCATCCTTTCAGATCACCACAGACTGAGGCTGGTCTACAATAGCAGAGTCTGCAAGCCAGCAAGGGATTCAGTAGCACCCAGCCTCACTGCATCTCTGCCCTGGCCCTTCCTTCTCTTGTTACTCATGTAACCTTACAATGTTTGACATAGCAGCTCATGCAAAAGCAATACATTGATATAATATCCAATGGCAATGATTCACAAAACGATAGCCTTTCCCCCACCACCACCTGTCCTCCTGCTCCGGATACCTAAGGAAACGGTTTTCTTCTGCTCACTATCAGGTGAATTACTGATTTCCTTAGATGGGATGAGAACGCCATTTTCATTCCTGGCCTATGAAATAGGGCTCTTGAGGGAATGTGCTTCTACTCATTTTTGCTTCATGCCCAGTCTGTGCTCTCCTCATCCTGGTCTTTTACTCTAGAGAGTCTGACAGGAGACAATATCCTGAGAAAACCTGGGAAGAAGGAGTAGATCTGGGTTGCCAGGGACACCAGGGGCCTTGGCTGTCACTGTGTGCCAGATGAGCAGAGTCAGAAAATAAGTAATTTGTTCATGGTCACGTGATGCCGATTGAAGTTACTAAGGGATGATTCCCAGACAAGTGTTAAACATCATAGAAGTAGAGATGAGTCACCCATAATAAATATAAGAAAAATAACATGTATAGCCAGTGCTCAAATATATGCATGGTGTGCGTGTATGTTTGCATGTGTATATATTCATATTCAAATTATAAAATGTTATAGATGTTTATTGTTGTATATGGGTTATACAACATATGGGTTATATAACAGAGTTCCTTTGTTAACTATTATTAAAGGGTAACATATACATTTAAAGAAAAAGGAAAGGACTCACCAGACACAAGCCTTCTAGTTCCTTGGTTTAGGAGTTCGTAGCCTCTAAAAGCATGAGTAATACATTTATTTTGCTCATAAATTTCCCATTGTATAATATTTTGTAAAATCGCAACTGGATTAAGATATAAAGACATCACTTGTAAAAAAAATAATAAATAATCCCAAAAAATTGGGTATTAGAAAGGAGTTTTGCAGAGATTCTGATCAGATTAACCCTTTGGTATATAAAAGCTGAAGACTGTCTCTGAGGAGTCAAGATGGCAGAGGTTTTTCAGATGGCCAGAGTTCACTGAGGGAGGAATGCTGCCCTGGGATCCTCTTTGAAAAAGGCTGAGAGGTCCCTTGAGACCAGACACATCCGCACTTAGCAATATTCTAACGCTGTCATTTATACCTGCAACTTTTAAAGGAAAATGAGCTGATGTTATTTCAAGACTCAACTGCAAAGCAAACAAGTCCTCCAAACTAAGGAGTGATGTATGTGTACCTCACCCAGCTCAGTGGGACTAATGAGCAGTGAGTGTATGTGCGCCTCACCCTGCTCAGTGGAACTAAGACTCCAAAAAGGAAATTTTCTCCAGAGCTTGGCCCCAGAGAGAACCTGGCAACATTTGCTCCACAAAATATGCACAGTGCGCATGCAGCAAAGTCAGGCTTCAAACTCTGTCATTCTATAGCAGTGGTTCTCAACCTGTGGGTCATGACCCTTTGGGGGGTCGCATATCAGATATTTGCATTATAATTCGTAACCGTTGCAAAATTACAGTTATAAAATAGCAACAAAAATAATTTTACGGTTAGGGTCATCACAACATGAGGAACTGTATTAAAGGGTCACAGCATTAGGAAGGTTGAGAACCACTATTCTAAAGAGTATGTGTTCCACGAAGACATGGCTACATGTACCACGTAACTAAACATCACTCAGGGCTACTATCTGTGATGTATCCTCATTTTCTCAAGCCTGAAGAGCAAACGAAGTCTCTGTGTGTACAGCTACTTCACAATTTGAAGCACGACTCTGTCTGAGTTTGCTTTCTATTACTGTGACACAGTCTGTGATGAAAACCAACTTGGGGAGGAAAGGGTTAGTTTTAGTTTACATGTCTCTGTCACAGTCTATCATGAAAAGAAGTCAGGGCAGGAACTCAAAGCAGGAACTGAAACCGAGGCCACCGAGGAGCACTGCTTACTTTATTGTGAGCCTACTGTACAGACCAGTGGCTTTCGGCCTGTGCCTCGCCCTGAGCAATTCAGTTTCAGAAAGTGACAGCTTGCACTCTTGGGAGCATAAGTGCTGAGGCAGAGTGACTTGAAAATTTTCCTGGACAAGTAGATGACCACCGGTGTTGGACACACAGAACTTATTGTAATGAACCCTTCCGTCTATCCGGGACAGACTGTAAGGTACATAATTTTTTAAAGCAAATTAAAACAACAACCTATCAATTCATTAAATTAAACTAGGAATACTAGTCGTGGGTACATGACTACATGCAAACCACAAGCAAGAGCCCAGGCCTGTGAGCTTGGCAAAGCCTGAGAGGGGTGAAGGATACACCGCACAACAGGACCATGTAATGAAGGAGCAGCTAACACCGGGGGGATGATGGCACCTGCTGACCTCCAGCAGGCCTTCTGGTAAATTTGTCATGGACTCGTGACTTAACTACCCAGTGGAACTGCCATTCGGAGGAGATAACTGCCTTGAGCCAGCCCTGCCTCTGCAGCTCACCTCTGAGGGGCTCTGTGACTATTTTGTTGACATCATTTTTAACCACCAGCAGGGACTCTTTGTATCTATCAGCTCTGTTTCTCCCTCCACGTAGCCCTTTCCTCTTTGACAGCACCAAAGCCACTGTAATCCCTTCTTACATTCTGTAATCTATTATCATTTTGTGAAATGTACATATGTGGCCTGAGGATTATCAATATTGGTAACTGGTCATAAAGAACAAGCAAAACCAAGGAAACCCAGTGGCTTGAAGCTCAGGAAATCATTGCAGCTTACCAATGTGTTATAATTCAATGCAGTTTGCCACTGTACAAAGACAGGCCCTGTCTACCTGTGTGGCTTACTTAGCTCATCCACAGTATTAATTGAACAATGTTTGATAGACAGCTAACTGGAGTGATGGCTAGGTGGTTAAGAGCACTAGCTGATCTTCCGGAGGACCTGACCTCTACTCTCATGGCGACTCTCAACTGTCAGTAACTCCAGTTCCTCTTGAAGTCCATCCCCCTCTTCTGGCTTCTGAGGGTACTGCACACATGCAGTGTACAAACATACAGGCAGACAAAACACCTGTACATATAAAATAAAAATAAATAAATCTTTAAAGGCTAATTTAAAAAGAAAGCTAAATGAGGATATGGGAAGAGCTCAGAGGGGGAAGTTTGTACATCTGAAGGATTGGGACCCTCATGGGGCTCCACAGAGAGATGGCAGATGTGATGTAAGATGTGAAGAAGACAGGGCTGAGGATCCTCCGGCCTTGCTGTACCCACAGACCCAGCAGGAGAGGAGGGACGCTCACAGTGAGAGTCCACAGGAAGACGCACGCACGTGTCAGGATGATATGGGGAAGCTGCTTGTGTTACTCTTCCATGCTCATTTGTCATGGGTGCTAGCCAGGCTGGGCTCTCTTGAGGGAGAGTGGACTCCACTCAGAGGCTTTGCTGAGTTCTCTCTTTCTGATACTTCACCTCACCTCCTGCATTGTTCCGGGCTCCTTCCTCACACCCCAGCTTCTTTCCTGCTTTCCCTTCACCTTCTTTGTTAGCTAACCTCAGTGTGGTGATAACAGAACACAAAGCCTGACCTGGCTGATGAGAGGCCCCTGCTCATCTTCTCTGGGCTTCTTCCTCCCTAGATGGTGCTCTGTCTCCCTCCACTAACACTGTGGACACTTACTGTCTGCCTGGCACCTTGGCTGCTGTTGGGAACAGAAGTGGTATCACAGCCACCCATACTTCCTACCATACAGAATCACCAAATAAGAGCTCTGTGACCTTGAGTAGGTCCCCTGTTTAGGTCTGAGTGCTGCTTCTTCACACACCTGTCTGTGACAGCTAGGCATTCTCTACACAGAGATCACTTGCGGTCAAGCTGGCCGGCGGGGCCTGAATGCCGGAGTGGAAACTGAATCGCAGTGCTGGATCATCAGAGCCTTGCCACTCCTCCCATATAACTATAAAACCCCACTTCCTCAGCTCCGACTTGGTCATTTTCTATTTTTATAGCCAGTCCAAAAGCAAACCCTAGACATTTACATAATAGATATGCGGTTCACTAGCCAAAGCCTCTAGCCACCCCTCAGTCAGCGGTGGAACCAGCTCCTCCCTCAGCAAACCATGAATGTCAGTCAGCCCTGCAGGAGAGCTTGGCCCAGCCGGTCACCAGAGGCACAAGCAGTGGATGAGATAACTCACTGTCTGCCCCAGGGTAGAGTCCTCAGCAGGATCAGCACACGTAAGCTGCCTGGGCAACAGGAGACCACCTTGCAAAGACCTCTCAATACAGCCCCCTAGGGCAGGATCCAGACCTGCAGGACCATCTGGAGTGGCTGAGGCACTGGGAGGAGTTCTCCAGGCTTGTCTTAAACCCCGTGTTTGCATAGCTCACACACTGATTTCATTTATATGGCCAGTTATAAATCAATAAAAAGCAATCTTCTATAAAGACGCGTGTATTCACACTGTATACAAGGCAAAGGGAACAGACTGTCCGTACCATTGGGTTGCGTGACTGAGCAGGTGGAGATGGGTGGTGATGCTAAAGGCCACCCTACTGGGAGGTGACCTGGTGAGGGTCCCTGAGATGGCCCACAGTCCCTCAAAGAGGCCCGGTGATCTTGGGTAATCTGGCACCACTCTCAGCTTTAATTTCCTTATCTGTAAGGTCAAATGGATGTTCCTGCCACTAATCAAATCAGCTAAGCCCACAGGGATAAAAGCCTTTTGTGAAGAGGGAGTCATGAAGATGGAGGCAGGTGCCACTGTGGTCATTGTCATCTGGTACCAAAAGGGGACTCACCATGCTGTGAAGCGGCCCCTAGTGCCCCACAGAGGCCTCTTCCTGACTCCTCTCCTCTTGCTTTTCCATAGCGGAGTCCCAGAGCAGCCTGCTGGGTTGACCTAGCAGCCCTCTGCCAGTTCATGACCTCAGATGTCCCTTGGAATCTGTTGTACTAAATCTAGTTTGTTCTCGCTCCTCTTTGACAGGAAGGCTGGTTCGCACATGTCCTGTGAATGGTGATGGGAGGGTGGGACTGGCCTTCCTTATAGCTCTGAGCTGTGGCTCTGGCCATAGAGTTCAAACCTCCTTAGAGACCAAGCTGGGACACACCCAACAGTCTGGGCCATAGTTTCAGAAAACTCCAAAGGCTTAAGTTGTCTGCTACGACAGGAATGAAGCTCCTTCCCCTTTAGCATAAAAAGCCAACCCTCGTGGGTCTTGGCTTTCCGCCCAGTTCCCACTGCTGAACGCTGACCTGCCTCCTTGAGATGGCTTCCGGGCATAACTAATGAAAGCCAGCTCATTTGGATAGAGACGGGCTCTGAGCACCTCCAAGCCCCCCAGTCATGGTACAGATGGAGACCATGTGCCTAGGAAGAGAAGTGGCTGACTTGAGTTGTGATTAAATGTGCACTTGGGAGAGTCTAAACAGCCACGCTCCACTTGGTCACCAATCCTCAAGGTCACAAACGCCTGGGTCCCATGAATATGACTGTATTTCAAAGAAGAGTTTTTCCAGGTGTAATTAGTTTAAGTCATATGGGATGAGAGTGGCCATAAATCCGCTGATTATTCTCCTCCTAGGAAGGCAATGGTAGGGCATCAATACACAGAGGGTAAATACCAAGGACGGCTAAGGAATGACGATACCAACAGAAGCTGGAAGAAGTAGGGCCAGAATCTTCTTTAGAACCTTCAGAGAGAGCGTGGCCCTACCAACAACTTGATTCCAGACTTTGGGCTTCTGGACGGGTGAAAGAATTCACTGAGGGTGGTGGCTGTTTTATTCTCTTGACACACAGAATCTCACACAGTCTAGGCTGGCCTCAAACTAGCTGTTTAGCTAAGGTGACCTTGAACGGGTTGGTCTTCTAGCCTCTGTTACCAAGTGCTGGGATGATAGGCATGTAGCATCCACCATGCCTGGTCTTTGTAGTGCCTGGGATTGGGCTCAGTGTTGAGCATACGTGCTGAGCCAGCAGTCTACAGCTGAGCGTTATCCCCAGCCCAGTTTCTGTTGCTTCAGGCTGTCCAGTTTGTAGTGTTTTGTCAGTGGGCCCTGGGAAGCAATGCCCACGCTAAGGCACTTTCTGATGCTTCCTAGGGAGGCAAAAATGGTGACTCGGGGAGCTTCCTGAACCCCTTGCAAAGCCTGAGCTGTCAGTCAATCATCAGAGCAGGCACCGAAGACCCTGGGAACCTCACAGCGACTCAGAGGAAGGGTGCTGTGATTCTGAGTAGGAATACAGGCATGTGGAATGAAACTGTGAAGCCACTAGTGATGTCCCACAGTGAAATCTCTCCTCTACCCACCCATACCACCCAGCCTTCTCCTCTGGGAGAGCCCTAGAAACTGGGTTCTTCCAGAGCCTTCCACATGGGAGCAGAGGTATCTCCCTGCCCCGCATACGCACCTGCCTGAACACAGATTTCACAAACGCTCCAGATGGCTGTCTGCCTTTTGAATGAATCTCGAGCTTCTGACCTAGTCTCGGCAGCAGAAAACTTGGGTGGCATCCCCCTCCCTGGGACCACCCACACCTTGCTGTCCTTTCTTCCCCTGGACACACCGTCTCTTCCTGTTCTGGCTGATCTCACTTCTTCCGCTCTCCCCTCCTCTCCCATGGCCCCCTCACTTCCTCAATCAACCCAGTGGGTCGGCAGGTTGTGCCACCTTGGTGCACAGGCTCAGGCCACCTTCCCAGGGTCACCACAGACCCAGTAGACTGTGGCTCTGCTCCATCTGCTTCTCCCTAACCTCGCTGCTTGGCCACACGCACCTCCTAACGGGTCCCCTCCCTGACACCTTAACTTCAATTCAATCCCAAGCAGGGCAGCTTCCGGGTGTCATCAGCAGGTTGTTCCACCTTTGGGCTTGGAAGAAAGCGGGGCCGGCTCTAACACGTGAGGCCGGCCGTGTTAGAGCCAGATCCTATGGGTCCTATGGGTCCTCAAGACTCCGCAACCTCTCAAAATAGTACCACAGATGGAACCACGTGTTCAAACGTACAGCTCTCTAGAGGGATATTACACACTCAAACCATAAAACATGTGCTCATGTGTTCCCTACCTACAGGGAACAAACGGAACCCACACTCACCCTCCCGACAGTGGGAAGCCCACCCTTCTCAAGGTCTTGTCTCTTCCTCAGGGAGGCAGCTCAGTATCAAATGTGGACTATCCAGGAGTGGGGTGTGGTTCTTACAGTGTTCTCTGTCTGCTTCAAATCCTGCTGCCTCTGCTCTCGCTGAGAGAGCTTCCCGGGCTGCTGGTTAGTAGGAGAAATGCTTACTCGGTCTTGCAGAAATCTAGATAGACCTCTAAATTCTCACAAGCACTGAAGGTTCGGCCTTTGATAAGCGGCTTGGCCAACCTAATGGGCTCTGAGGGAAGGGGCAGGGACCAGGAACTCCAAGGCCGCTGTCCAGAGGCGGCCTGGGGAGGGGAGACCTGCCTGGCTCCTGTTCAGCCCCAGACAGGAAGTAGATGGAGCACTGGAAGCAAGTCTTTTCCTAATCTTCCCTTGCTTGCTTAGACTTTCAGAAGCAATGTGTCTCCTCAAGGAGGGAAACATAACCACTCCTTCACCTCTTCTGTGTTTCTGTTTTTGGGGGGTTTTTTTTGCGTTTTTTTTTCTTTTTTCTTTTTTTTCTTTTAGCTCTTTCTGAAATATAAGACAAACGGAGAAACTGCATTCTTTATACTTGACCTGGTTGAGATGATCGTTTGAAAATATTTTCTCTCTACCCCACCCCACCTACACTGAATATGGACTTGGGATTTGCTTTCGATAATGGTATGTGGGGAGCAGTCAAGTGGAGTTCTAAGTAGAGAGCCCTGGAGACCTGGTGCTTCCTTTGGCCTTTCTTTAGTCTCTGCCTCTTATTTCAGATGGCTGCCAGTTAGAGGAGGAGGGGCGTGTGAGATAGCCCCCATTTGCAACCCTCAGAGAGGCTCAAGCCAAGACAGCTGACTCCTAGCCACCTGCAAGCCAGTCAGCAAGAAACGTCTGTTCATGGACTGCACTGGCCTTGGGGTGGCGTGTTATGACAGCATCTGATGTCTTCATAGTTTCTCTTACATTCCATAGGCCTTCATAGCCAGTATGAATCCCAGCCTCTCCGGCTGGTTGCTGCACCCCTCCCTAGAGAGCCACTTCTCTTTGGGGACCTATGTTGGTTCGTTGTTTTTTTTCTTGACAACTTAATTAAAACTAGAGTCATCGGGGAAGAAAAAGCCTCAGTTGGAATTGCCTCTTCAAATTGGCCTGATATAGGGCAGTTCTGTAGGGTATTTTCCTGATTAATGATGAACAGTGGGAACTGCCTGCCCCATCCCCACCGGGGCGCTCCGGCAGGTGGTCCTGGGTTGCATAAGAAAGCAAGCGGATCCTGTGTATGGAGCCCATAAGTAGTGTTCCTCCGAGGTCCCTGCTTCAGTTCCTGCCTCCAAGTTCCTGCTTTGAGGGTTTTCTCTGAATTTTCTTTCCTCAATAATGAACTGTAACTTGTAAGCTGGGGTGAGCTTTTTTCTCCCCAAATTGCTTTTGGCCATGCTGTTTATCACAGCAACAGTCAGCAAGCCAGAGCAGGAGTTCTATGGATGGTATTATTATTATTATTATTATTATTATTATTATTATTATTTTATTTTAAAGAAAGGAAATGTACAAAACAATCATTGAGGTCTGTGTTCTTTAGCTCAGTATCCCCGCTATAAGAATTACTCTTGGGTGTGGTTTGGCCCATCCACCCCATTCTATTGGTGAGTCATTGTTTTCAGATATCGTCAAGAATATTGCTATGGAATCTTATCCTAGTGTGAGTGTCTTGTTTAGCACATAGACCCCTTCTATTGGCTCTAGTCTAGGAGTAGAGTTGTAGAAAGATATACGTAGATGGTATTTGTCAGCTTCACCCTCAGAATGAGGCAGGGGCATATCCAGCTTTAGTAACTATCACCTAACAGCTTCCCTCGGTTCCCCTCTCTGTGCACACTCCTGACAGCCTCCAGCATTCTCACTGGTCTGTAGCTTTGCCAGTCCTGGTGCTCCCCACCTTTTTACGTTTAGTCATCTGATGGGTGTGTTCCCATGTTACATTATGTTTTTTGAGTTGCCTTTCCCCATGACTAATAGCCTCAAACAAGTCCTCACGTGTTTATTGGCATGTGATGTATGTGTATGTGTGTCTTCAAATCTTTTGCTTGTTTTTCTACTGATCGCCTTTTTCTTATTGATTCGTAGATGTTCTTTATATATTATTGAGGTGAGTTCTACGACCTGTCTTACGGAAATCTTTCACTGCGTGTTCTCAACCCTATTTTCCGATGAGTAGGTGTTCTTCGTTTTAAAATACAGTTCTTTTCATTTTAGCCTAGAGTCCAGTTTATCAATTTTTCTCTTTTATAGTTACAGATTCTTTTTCTCTTCTGCCTAGGAATCACTGTCTACTCCGAGGTTCTGGAATCTTTATTGGTCGACTGATATTAACATATGGTATGGTATGAAGTAGGGGGCTTCAAAACTTGCTTCCCCCATATGAATATCTAGTTGATCCGGAGCCGTTTACTTAGGAAGGGCACCATTCCCCTCCCCACGCCCCCCCCCCAGGCACTGTGGTATCATTGTTTTGCCTGTGAGAACTGATAAGCAGAGTCCTGAAAACATGTTCTCAGATACCAGATTCACTGCCTCCATTCGCAGTGCACTACTTCCTATCTGAGTCTCAGTTTTCTCACCTGCGTTTAAGAGAGACGTTTCATCTCAGTCTGGAAGACATCAAAAGGGGAAAGCGTATCCAAAGCCCTTAGCTCCAGGCTGTGGTTGTGGTTCACCACCTCTGCTAGAATCCTTGCCTCCGCCTCTACCTACCGTCAGAACTTAATGCAAATGAGATTTTTCTGACGTGGAAACAAAGTTGCTGTCTGCACCTGGTTTCTTTCCAAGTCTCTACAACCCCTAATTCAGAGCAGCTGGTAAGTTCTCTGTCCTCTCTGTTCCTGAGCCATCCTCAGGCGTCCTCCCTCTGGGCCCCTGACTATTGCCAGCCCTTGTCCTCCTGAGCATTACATAAGCCTCCCTTGTGTATCTGCTACTTGTCCCAGCTCACCGCTGTCCTTTGAAGGCAGAGGCCAGCTTCCTGCTGGGCGGGCATCACCCAACATACTCTTCTGGTTTGTTTGTGACATGCAGCCAGCTGTTGAACTGTCCAGCGGGGAGCCAGAGGATGCTTCTCTGTAAGACAACATCCTGTCTTTGTGCAATTGCTTTGTAGAGGGACAGCTGTGGCACAAACCTGTTGGCTAACATCTTTGGCCATGAAGTTTGAACTCAAAGCAAAGCATAGTTAAAATAAACGCCAGACATTTCACACTCAACCTGGTTACAGTTGTGTGACCTTGATCATTAACATTGTCATTCTGGCACCTCTCCTGGGGAAGGAGAATTCACAGTCCTGCTGACGATGGAGTGACTAGATTGGAAATAAGGTCCCCTGGGGTTGGGATTCTATCTATAGAAATGTCAATGGTTTAATTCACATTTAAAGAGGGCTGCAAATGTCAGCATTTGTGATTTTCAAAGTCACAAAAGCTAAGTGTTTTTCAGGGAATCTGTAACTAAATGCTCAGATCTTTTCCAACCTGCTTGTAAGATGTTGTCAAGGTTGGCACCTGGCCTCCCTGGCATATCGCTTATTTGTTCAGCCTGCACACACCCATACAGTACCATATTGTGTCTGGCCCTATGGGGGCAGGTGTCTAAAACGCAAATGTTCTACCCTTTGGAGTTGTTTCATTTAGATTATACAGTATTTTATTGTACAGTATTGTATTTGGTTCATGTCTGTAAGTACATCTGTGCACATGCTGGGGTATGGCAGTGTGTGTATGAGTGTGCCCATGCACCTGGATGGGAGAGGTCAATCTTGTGTCTTCCTCAATCAGTATCTCACTGAACCTGCAACTCACTGGCTTAGCTAAACTGGCTGGTCAGCAAGCCCGAGGGATCCTGATTTTCTCCCAGTACTGGGATCTTAGGCAAGCACCACCATGTTGAAACGTTTATAAGGGAGCTGGAGACCTGATCTAGGATCCTGATGTTTGCACCACAAGCTGTCTGAGCCATGTCCACAGCCCAAATATCTACCTACCTAAGGTAGATATTTTCAGATCAAAAGCTTATCTTATTTTTCAACATTTTGTGTTGCAACCGTGTTTATACCCTTTCTGATCAAGACATTTGCCTTGGCCTCTGGCCTTTGGAGTTGTTCTCCCCAGTGGTGAAGACTATACATGGGTCCCTGCTGACTCGAGATACTGGGTTTGGTTGGGTAATTGATGTTTTCTGCTTTGATTCCCACCAGGGGGCATCCCTTTAGTCCTTGCATTATTTTTTAAGCTAAATCAAGTGTGAGTTGTTTTCCAAAGTCTTCTTGCTCAGCTTAGTTGAAATCTGTGGTAAGCTGGGAACACCTTTTCCAGCTGACCTTAGAGAGGTTTAGAAGTCTCATCTCTTTCAATAGAGTGAGCATTTATTGGGAGCGTTTAATCAGATGCCTAAGCCCCTCCATTCTCCTTCCTGCACTTCCAAAGAATTATGCACGTGCTTCAAGTTGTCAAGGCTTTCATGCCCTAAGTCAGTTGCCAGCCTATGACATTAAATCCTCCATTAGCTCATGAGATAATTGTACACCAAATCACTGTATATCTTTTAACCATTACTCTCCATGCCTGCAGTTTCCAAACTTTCTTGAATAACAAATATTTTTCATTGATTAAAAAAAGAAAAAGTTTAGCATCTCTTTTCCATCATGGTCTGTTTCTTATGTATCACAGAGAGAGTGGAACAAACCCCTACCTTCTCAGAAAGCCACTAATACCTCCAGGTGGGACGGGCTGATGGCAGGGACCATCTCCCCACAGCCTCGATAAGGCAAGCCCAGCAATGCCAAAGTTCAGTGAATTCAGAAAATTCGTAAAAGTTAAAAGGGGTTTTTAACTCTCTTCTCTGCTTCCTGTGAGGGAGGGAGGAAGAGGCCTCTTCCAAGCCAAGTAAAGGATCTTCAGGAGAACCCCAGAACAATGGGGAGCATGTACGAAAGGGGACCTCGGAACCCACTCCTTAGCCTGATGCTGGCTCGGCCACCTGAAGATGAATGGAGTGTTGGGAGAGAAGATTTTAAGAGAAATAACAGCATCCTGAGATGTTAGGGGTTAGGTAACATGATGACTGGAGGCCACTACAAACCCAGGTAACCATGGGGTGTGAGGCAGGCTGTACTCTGTGACCCAGGATGACAAGAAAGAGTAGAGGTGGGAGCAACAGGCATTGATTCAGGCTAGCGGGCAAGGATGCATGAATCTCCCGAAAACCAAGAGAATAATTTAGAAAACTGTCAGGTACATTGTGGTGTGTGTGTGTGTGTGTGTGTGTGTGTGTGTGTGTGTGTTGGGGGAACAGCTGTGTTAGCTAGTTAGATCGCTGTTTACCGTTGCTATCACAAAAGACCTGAAGCATAAAGTCAAACAGCCTGACACTGGCTCTATGAAGGACTTGCTTGAATGTGTCACACCACGGCAGATAGCATCATAGTGGTACCCAAACAATAGAGAGACAGAGAGAAACAGAAACAAGGACAGACACATACAAACACACACACTTCACACACCCGGGGTGGGCAGTGAGACAGAGACACACACAGAGAAACAGATAGGCAAAGACACAGAGAGACAGAGATAGAAAGACAGAGAGAGAGAGACAGAGAGAAACAGAGAAAGACACATACACACCCACAGAGAGAAAGAGAGAGAGTGTGTGTGTGTGTGTGTGTGTGTGAGAGAGAGAGAGAGAGAGAGAGAGAGAGAGAGAGAGAAGGGGAGGAGGAGAAGAAGGAGAAAGAGAAGGAGAAGGAGAAGCAGCAGCTTCTAGAGAAAGATTCTGGAGTCAGTCAGGGATGCTTTCTTATAACAACTTTCTTTGGTGGGATCTAACCAGACCCCCACAAGATCTATGTTAATCTCTTTAGAGGCAGTGCCCTCACTAATTCAATAGCCTCCCACCAGGTCCCACCACCCAAACACCCACTGTTTCTTACTATTACCATACTGAGGACCAAGCCATAGCTAAACCATAACAGCTTCTTACAAAGCCAGGATGACTGAATTACAAAGACAAAATAAAATAGAACAGAATAAAATTAAACAAAATAAAATGTGTGTGTGTGTGTGTGCGCGCGCGCGTGCGCGCGCGTGCACGTGCATGGCTTTTCAGAAGACATTCGCCTAGGATCCTGCTGTTCCAGGGCCATGAGAAGCATGTGTGTCTCAATGGAGTCAGGGAGATATAGGCCATCTCCACAAACATGCAAATGTAACCCATAAACCAGACAGGATTGGTAGGTGCCAAACTCAACCAACAGACAGCACAGGAACCAGATGGAGACACAGTAAACCATCATACAAGATAGCCTGATTCCTATAAATGGCCCTTTCCAGACCCCCAGCTAGGGAGCTGCTGTAGGAGCGAGTGGAGGCATGACCAACAGGTGGATGGACAGGTGAACAGTCAAGACCTCTGTCTCTCTTCCCCAATGAAGATTCCCAGCATGGCTAGGCCTAAGAAGAGCTCTGAACTGGGTGTGAAGTTGACATTTTGGCTTAAACTTTGTTAAGATTTTATTTTTTAATTATGTGTGTGTGGAGGG
>NW_022196894.1:28369741-28383765 GCF_008632895.1 Mastomys coucha | reverse complement strand
GTGGTGGTGGAGGTGCTATATGTGCACATGAATTTAGTTGTCCAAGGAGGCCAGATGGTGTTATAGATCTCCTAGAGCTGAATTTGCAAGTGGTTGTGAGCCACCTGATATGCTGGGAACTAAACTCAGGCCCTCTGCAAGAGCAATATGCCCTTTTAACTGTGGAGCCATCTCTAGCACCAGCTTCAACTTCTTAATATTTGAACCTGAAACTACACCATAGAGCTGAACATGACTGGCAAGCAGAGGCATGTGCCCGAGTGTCAACAAGGATGGGAGCAGATGGGAGCTGGCATGTTTAAAAGCAGCAGTGGGAGAACTGTGAACCATCCATAGCTCTGCTTGAATCCCACCAAGATTAGCCAACTGGTCAACTGACAGAATCAGAAACACACAATCCCCTCCCCCTCCTCCTTTGCAGGTAAAAAGAAATGCAAACAGAGATCCTGAAGTGATTCTCTTGTGATCTTGCTGACCCTCCCCTGCTGCCCATGAAGGTCAGAGCTTCACAAGCTAGAATCCAACTGTAGCTTCCACACACGCCAGCTCCCTGGCAATCACCCACTCCACCAAGTTCTGAGAACTCTTGGGAAGTGTGCAGCTGTTTATCCCCAGCCTCTGTTTTGCTCATTTTTTCTTGTTGTTGTTGTTGATATCAATTTGACACAAGCCACAGTTACCTAAGGAGAGGAACCCTCAATTGAGAAAATGCCTCCATCAGATTGTGGGGCATTTTCCTAATTAATGATTGGTGTAGGAGGGCCCAAACCACTGTGGGTGGTGTCACTCCTGGGCTGGTCCCGGGTGGTGTAAGAAAGCAGGCTGAGCAAGCCATGGGAAGCAAACCAGCAAGCAGCACTCCTTCATAGCCTCTGTTTCAGTCCTTGACTCTAGGTTCCTACTTTTGAGTGACTTCCCAAAGTGATGGATACATCATCGGAAATACACACTTTCCTCTCCAAGTTGCTTTCAGGCATGATCTGTACCACAGCTGTAGAAACCTAGGACAGCCTCCTAGATTAGTTACCTACCATTTGTGCAACACAGTTTCTTGCCTTTTCCCATGTCAGCCTCTGTGCTCCACTCTGAGAGTCATTGACAAATAAAATTAGTAAGATCCATCCATTGATAAGCTCAGAATCTAGTAATAGAAAATATACCGTGAGCATGTAACAGTAGGATTGCACCTGCTATGGTACTAGTGGCAGTTCAAATGTGGTATGGGGGCATAAATGCCCATAAGCCCCTTAAAGCACTCAAGCAGATGAGAGGCACATAGAGTTGGACATGGTGGCTCATGACTGTAATCCCAGCACTTGGGAGGCTGAGGGAAACTGAAGGCGAGCTCAGCCTTTAGAAAGACCGTGTTTAAAAAAATGAAACATGAGGTTTACTTTTTATTTTGTTCAATTTTTTTGTTTTTTTGACTTTTTCGAGACAGGGTTTCTCTGTGTAGCTTTGGCTGTCCTAGAACTCACTCTGTAGACCAGGCTGGCCTCGAACTCAGAACTCAGAAATCCACCTGCCTCTGCCTCCCAAGTGCTGGGATTAAAGGCATGGGCCACCACCGCCCAGCTACTTTTTATTTTGTGAAGCAAGTGCTTCTAAAAGGGATGCAGAAGTAAAGGAGGAGAAGGAGGAGTGAAGGATGGAGAAGTAAAGGAGAAGGGAGGGAGAAGTGGGGAGGGAGAGAGAAAGAGATAGACAGAGACAGAGAGAGACAGAGAGAGAGAGAGAGAGAGAGAGAGAGAGAGAGAGAGAGAGAGAGAGAGGGAGGGAGGGAGGGAGAGAGAGAGGTGCAACCTCAAGCTTTTCCACTTGTGCCCCAGTTCCTGACTAATGACCTGGAAGCTTGCTTAATTATGAATTAATGCCTGGGCCAGAAGCTTTGGCTTGTTCTCTAACTCATAACTTACATTAATCCATTTATACTATTCTATGTCTGCCACAAGGCGAGTTACCTCTCCTCAGTTTCATACATCTAACTTCTCAGTCCAGGCTAGGGGATCTTCCCGCCCCTGACTATATCCCAGAGTTCCCCTTTCTCTGCTGGATGTCCCACCTTCTAATCCTGCCTCAGCTTACTGAGCATCAGATTTTTATTGACAGGTGATGTTTCCACACAGTACACAAGAGATTATTCCTACACAGAGACAGAGAGGGGAAACAGAGGCAGCGAGAGACAGAGACACACACAGATGTAATACGCATGTGCTGAAGAGCTACTTTGATGAAGGAGAACAGGCTTTGTAGGGCTGGGCTGTAGAGAGATTTAGTAGCAAATGGAAGCTGGGAGCTTCCTAGCCAGTCTGTGGGTATTTCAGAGCAGCAGAGTATCTCTGAGCCACACAGAGCCAAAAAGTAGGTGTGTCTGACCACCCATCTCTGTCCCTGACATGTCTGGATTGGGAGCAAGCTTGGCTGAACTTGGAAAAAGGAGCCTCAGCAGATGTCACAGGATCGATTTAGGTGTCTCGCTCTCTCAGACTAGAAGCCACTTGACATGAAGTGTCAGCATTAGCCCTTTGTTTTCTTGATCTGTTTGCATCTCAAATTGTTCCTAGTCATGAGTGATCATACGCCATGCCTGTTCTATGCCGGACAGCTTCATGGGTGACATTATAAGAAGCAGCCTCATGAGGCAGACATTAATACCCTCAATATACTCACAATATACTCACAATATGGAACTGGGCCTAGCTGTGCCCTTTGCCCACACCCACACAGAGCCAGGTTCCCGAGGGATATCTGTCTCACAGCAATGCCCACATATTTTTCTCCACCCACAACATCTGCAAACATCACTCAGCATCTTGGGAGTTGAAACCAGGCTCCATGTCCCTGAAAGCCCAAAACTGTGAGGAGTGACTACATGTATTCATTCATTCATCCTAAATAAATATTTTCTGGACACTAATTAAATGCTGACACTCGGGCACACAGTCATTAAATCACTGAGAAATGAAAGAAGGGACGGATGGGGAAAAAGAGAAAACAACAAGAGGAAGAAGCAAATAGGGCAGTGGGTCTCAGGGTAGGGGCTGGGTGGGGGAGGGAAGAGGGTAGGCAGGGGAAGCCACAGGAGGTGGCCAAGGCTGGGCTCCACTTTTTGCAGAACTTTCCAGAGCCTCTAGGTAATGTGGGGCATGTAATTTTCATAAATTTAGTCAAGTATCCAAGCCATTCCTGTCCCTGGTGTGGCCTTTCCAAGGTTTAAATGAGTTCTGCCTAAAAGAAATGATGTTTTCCAGGAGTGACGAATAACTTTGCAAGATTAATGCATGCACATTGTTCAGCACTTACTGGGTGCCAAGATACTAGCACAGCGAATGTAGACTGATTGATTGATTAGGATAACAGAAAGAAATCTGAACACTGCCAGGCCGTGGTGGCACATGCCTTTAATCCCAGCACTTGGGAGGCAGAGGCAGGTGGATTTCTAAGTTGGAGGCCAGCCTGGTCTACAGAGTGAGCTCCAGGACAGCCAGTACTACACAGAGAAACCCTGTCTCGAAAAAATAAATAAATAAGTAAATAAATAAAACAAAAAGAAATCTGAACGCGATTTTTAAACTCCTGGGTTCTAGGCCTTGTTTTGCCATAACTTACAGGGTGATTCTGCATCTGTCACTTCCTTCTCTGGGGCCTTAAAGATGCTCATTATTCCAGGCTTATGAAACAGAAAGAAATCACATTTTTTTATGATAGTTCAGTTTATCAGACTTTCATGAATTTCCCCACTCTTAACACCCACAGCAATCTTTCCCATCTTGCAGATTAAATATTGAGACTTGGAGAGAGTGTGACTAATCAGGGTCAGCCTGTTCCTACAGGATTGGAGCTCAGAAAAAAAAAAAATCCAGTGTTTCTTTCCCTGTAATAGATGCCACTCTGTTTTTAGGAGATACTTCTGTGGCACACAGATTCTCCTGATCAGGGACCCACATGACTTGACTGGGAGATAGGAAAGCTTGGGGTGCTCCCCATGCCCCATATTCTAATACTGATATGGCCAAGCCAACCTTCGTGGGAATGGCGAGCATAGGGAAGCCATCTCTAGAGGGAGCAAGTATTAACTTATGAAAGGAATAAAGTGGGGCATCACTGGCTTTTACTGTGATCTTGAGTCACTGTAATAATTAAGTTTGGCAGAAGGGTGTAATAAAAAAAAAAACTAGAGCCACTGAACCGCATGGGGGTGGGTACCTGAGGGCTTACTGAGGCTGGGAGGCCTCCTGCAGCATTGTGGGGATCAGCAGCTGCTGTGTGGGACACCGCCATAGCTCTCCAAATGTGCTTTTCATGCTTGTATGTCTTTCTTTACCAGATAGGTGATGACTATGTCTTTGCGGAATGGACCGGCTCTATTCTGTGTCTGAAGGGTGTTAGCAAGAAGTGGTGTTAGGAGAAGGTCAACCCACACGGCCCTCCTGTGTCTTAAGTATGCCAATAGTTCTGCAAGTTCATGCTCAGGACGGCTTCACCAAGGTGGAGAGTGGGTAAATGTAGGTACTTTTCCTCCCTCCTCACTCCCCCTTATATGGTGACTGCTTGGATACTGGGAGAGGATCTAGAGGGAGGGATGCTCTCGATGGGTATGAGTAGAGCAGTTGATCCACATGGAGAATGGGCGTGCACCTCTCAGTCCTGTGAGGCCAGCCACCAGAGAGCTGGGACAACCCTAAAGGTGTCAGCATATGGCAGTTTAACAGTACCAAGAGAGACTTCCGGGTTCAAGGCCTCGTCTTTTGAACTCAACAACGTTATGTTGTTTTGTTTTATTAGTTACCTTTCTTGTCACTGTGCCCTAATATCTGGTAGAAGCTGCTGTGTTGGAATCTCAGCTCGAGTCTAGACAGACAACACCAGGCCGATGCAATTCCGCATGGCAGAGGTTTATTGTGTGTGTGTGTTTGGGGGCAAGGGGGTAGAGACAAAAGGGAGAAGAGAGAAAGAAGAAAGAAGGGGCAAAGATCAGGAAGGATCTGTATTTTATTTAGGCTGTGACATAACCATTCACAGGTAAGGGTGGGAAGTGGATTCTGGGAATGATGCAGTTGCCATGGCAACAGATGTCCCGGTCACCCATGGGTGACTGTCACTGAGTTCAGAGGGAATCTGCTAAGCTGGTTCCTGATACCAGCAGAAGCAGCTATACTTTGGCTCACAGTTCAAAGGACATTAGTCCATCATAGTAGAGAAGATACAGGGTAGGTTCCAACCATAGCAGGTTCTGAACATGAGAGCCATCAGGAAGCAGAAAGCTAGAACTAGAAAGAGGCTGGGCTACAACCCTGAAGACCTCACCTCATTGGCCCACATCTTCCAGCTAGGCTCTACCTCCTAAAGGCTCCACAACCTTACAAATCAATACCACCAACTGAAGAGCAAGTATCCAAACCCTTGCGTCTGTGGGGAAACATATCAAACCGGAGCCATAACAATTACAAAAGCTAAGGCTATAGATAATGTTTAATTTTGTGTTTTTGAGACAGGATCTCTCTCCATACCACTGTCCTGGAACTCAATATGTAGAGCAGGCTGACCTCAAACTCGCAGGGATCTACCTGCTTCTGCTTCCCAAGTGCTAAAATTAAAGGCATGTGCCACCATGGGTAGCCCAAGATATAACTGACTTCCAGACCTTTGCAGTTTTGTAAAACACCACATAGAACAATTCATGCTAGTGCCCCAGGGAAAAGAGAAATCTACAAAGATCATGGGTCCCAGGCAGTCTCTGAAGGAGCTCAGAGGACCCTGTTGCTCCAGGGTTTTAAGCTTTAAATGGATTCCAAGCTGAATAGCTCCAGGGCAAATTCTTCAGGAACAGCCTCTCTTGGAGGCCTCCATTTGAGCAGGCTTCCCTTTGCCACCCCTCTTTATATCTACAGCCAGAGACAATGAGACCAACATTTGCTGAGCAGGCCCTAGTGCCAGACCCCATGTTACCTGCTAAGTCAACACGATCCCATCTCATTGCCTTGCTCAGCAATATGAAGGGTCTGCTGTTACCCACAGTTTACAAGATGCTCAAGTGGTCTACCCAGAAGGTGGTAGAAAGCAATGGAATCAGAAGCTAACCCTGCTTGTCAGATGTTCCAGACACTGGCTGCTCGGCTCTCACCAGAGCAGGACTGGTTTTTCCTTGACTCCAGGCAGAACAATCCCATTAATGGAGTCTGAGGTGTGTGGCAATGCTGACACAGAATCTGGACAAGTGAAATTGGACACTCAGTGTGTCTCAAACTTTGGGTTAGGCCCTTATGACAAGTTTTATGATCACCTTCAGGAAGAGAAGGCCTAGTATCAAATCCTGCTGGATAGTTACACAGTTTGGGGGCAATTTCGCCTTTCTGAACGTTAGTCATATCTGTAGAATGACTTTACGAATAGGGCAAATTGTTCATAGTCACTGTGAGGACTGTGTGATACAAAGAAAGCAGTAATTTCAGTATTATCACCCATTCTTCATAAAGCTATGCTAAACGCCCCTAACACATCTACGAACAGTAAAGCCTATAATTCTGTCTAAAACATACCCCATACCTTCCCATCATTGTTTCCAGAACATACCCCCCCTTCTTTTGAAAACATGACAGCATGTTCCACTTTCCAACGCCAGCCCCATCTCTCCAAACCCATGGCTTTGTTCTAGTGAGGTTGTTAGTCCTCCAGCAATCTTCAGCTACGCCCCATCCCAATTCACGTGAAGTAGTAAGAGAGGAGGGAGAAATCTTCCATTTGTTCATTCATCCTGTGTTATTTAGAAAGTACTGCATGTTGTACAGACTGGTCACTCTCATCAGTCATGTGAGGTGATCTGGAAGGTCCAGACGTGAGATTATGAAAGGTACAACATTGGTGTGAAAGAGGACACAGATTAGGGGAAAGCCAGAAACAAGGCAAAGACATGAAAAATAGAGTCTCCAAGGAATCGTGCCATCCAAAGGAAAGAGCCCAGCCTTCTGGTTTAGCACTGTTCCAGCTTGGCTGCTATGTGCCCACGGGCACATCTCCCCCACAGAGCGGTTGTGAAGCTCTTGGTTCTTCTCCCACTTTGCTCCAACTTTTAATGTCACTGCCATGCTTGCCCCAACACTTATCTTGCATGGACCCAAAGCAATGGGGGCTGAGCACAGACCTAGAACACTCAAAACTGTGAGCCAAGTAAACCATTTCTTTTATATGGTAACTTTTTGGGTTATTTTGTTACAGCGCCAGGAAGCTGACTAACTCAGGCATGGAGAGGAATAGGAAACTGGAAGACTGATTCAACCTTTCTGGAATCTAGACAACTTTGTTCACCTTTGGACTACTAGTCTTTAAAGAGTGGGTGTGGTTTGATGGATCCAGGAAGAGAAAGGGGAAACCCACGGGACACAGTTAAGTATCTGTCCATCTAGTTGTAGTTTACGCCGTAGGCTGACAGGAAAATGAGATAATTTAGATGGCGCCAGATTGGAAAAGACCTGGACATCAGATGCTGTGGCACTTCATGGGATTCCAACACACAAGAGGAGAGAACCCTGCCAAGTTGTGCCCTGTTAGAGGAAGTAGAGACCAGAGGGAGGGGTGATAGGGCAAAGGTTCCCTCTGAAATTTCAGAGGGAACATTAAAGACTCTTATCAGGGCCATGCTGTTTTGATTGTGAAGATTCTGTGATTTTGGTTAGCTGGGGCTGAAGTATCAGCTGTGATTAACAAGATACCAGAACTATTAAAGTGAAAACTTTGCATTACTGGGACTGTTGATGCTGGTCAGCTGGAGCTAAGAAATTAGCGGTGATTAAGAAGAGACCAGCATCACTGAGGTGACATCTTCTGGGAAGTGTTTTCTGAGAGCACAAAGAGGCTGTGTTCCAGAGACAGCCAAGGTTGTACCTTGTGCTGCAGTAGGACTTGGTAATGTGTAAGAGTCACCCAGATGGTACTGGTTTTGAAGGCATGAAGGGGTCATGAAGAGCAGCTGAGGCTCAGCACAGTGAGAGGCCATAGGAGGCCATTGTTGAAGGTGCAGCCTCGGTTTGCAATTGATGGCCCAGGACTGAAGGGGTCATGCAAAGGAATTGAGGCTTGGCACCATGAAGACAGTCTATAAGAGGCTATTGGTGAAGCCTAGTTACAGCAGAAGACAGTAGTGTTTTGGAGATGCCAGTACCATGCAATGACCACCAAGAACAGCAGCAGCAGTGGGGTACAGGCAGCTGAAGCCTAGAAGACAAGATGTGTGCTACAAAGGGCAGAGGTGGAGAAGTGACCAAAGCCCTTAGAGGAGCTCAGAAGATCATGAGTTGGATCCCAGACATTGGTTTTGCTTTTGATTGTGACTGTACCCTGAAACTTTTTCCTCTTGAAGGAAGAAAGAATTTTAGTGGAGCCCACAGTTAAGAGACCTTGAATTTTAAAAGATATTGGACATTTTAAATGGATTGAACTTTTAATATGTAAAGACTGTGGGACTTTAGATCTTGGGAATAAATAAGAAAGTAAGGGTTGAGGCTTAATAGTGATGTGTTTGTGTGTCAAGTTGACAAGGGGTCAATTGTACTGGCTGGTTTTGTGTGCCAACTTGACACAGGCTGGAGTTATCACAGAGAAGGGAGCTGCAGTTGGGGAAATGCCTCCATGAGATCCAGCTATGGGGCATTTTCTCAATTAGTGATTAAGGGGGTAGGGCCCCTTGTGGGTGGTGCCATCCCTGGGCTGGAAGTCTTGGGTTCTATAAGAGAGCAGGCTGAGCAAGCCAGGGGAAGCAAGCCAGTAAGGAACATCTCTCCATGGCCTCTGCATCAGCTCCTGCTTCTTAACCTGCTTGAGCTCCAGTCCTGACTTTCTTTGGTGATAAACAGCAATGTGGAAATGTATGCTGAATAAACCCTTTCCTCCCCAACTTGCTTCTTGGTCATGATGTTTGTACAGGAATAGAAACTCTGACTAAGACACTGACTGAGCTTCTGAGTTCCCAGCCAAGGCCTGCCCTGTAGGTCCTCCCTCTATTTCTCTGGGCCCCAAGTCCAGTCTCAGAGCTGGGAAGGAAAGTGGCTGAGTAGAGAATGAGGCGGCCTCCTCTGTCTTCATCTGACATGATTGTGTTTGGTCTTCTGGCTTCCCAATGTGGGGGACAGATGAGGTCCACTACACAGAGGCCAGTAGTTGTCCCCCCACCACAGCAAACCACTCTACCCCTCACCTGCCTCAGCCACATTCCCAGCAGCGGGTGGGTTTCCTTTTGTAAAGCCTCACAGACACACTGGCTAACCAAATCAGTTATGTTTGCTTTGACTTCATAAATCACCCCGGAGCAAAGGATGCCAAAACAAAGAAACGGATCAATGGGGTAAAATAATAAAGTTCAACAACACAGAAGAATGTTCTTTGATTATGAAGGTGACTCTTGAAGTCAGCCAAGATGGGATAAATTCAGCCAGCAGGTCTGGAGGCAGACGGCTGCTTAGAAAAAAAAAATACTGTCCCATTTCTCCCTCACGTTCTGGACCAACATGGATGCCAGGGGGTTTCAGGGGAGGATGAAGAAGTAGACATCGTTAACGTGACATGCAGCTAGGAAGCCTTACCTTTCTTCGTGTGACATCAAGACAGTTGACAAAGAGACTGATAAACTTATACAAACAGTAAGAGCTCTGTATTCCCAAACACTGTAGCCATTTCCCTTCCTTGGGTGTTCCTGGAAGGGAAGGGAAGTCACCACTAATCATCTCAACAACGGGATGAAGCCACGAGAGATGCAAACAGAGAGAACTCATTAGGACGTCAGCTGTGTCACAGGCTAGAAGAGAGACTGTGAGGGAAGAGACCCCAAGAGCCATTGCCAAGAGAGCCATGCTCACACACCCTCTCCCCCACTCCTCAGGGAGGGCTTCTGTGTCTGGGGAGGAGTCTGAGGACCTCCTGCTAGTTTCCCCTTTCCTTGGTCCAGTGTGCTGAATGTACTAGCTACTTAGGAAGAAAACAAAGATCTGTTAGGTGGATTGCTTAAAGCTTAGAGCTGATGCTCTGTCTACCTGGCCAGAAGGAAGGGATCCCCTCCTTTTAGACAGGGCATATAGCCTGGGGAGTTACCCTCAGGCCCCTCCTAGGAATCCCAAGGGTTGTCTTTCCTGTTTGGTCTTTCCTGCCTGTATCACCAAGGAGGGACTCAGCACCACACTGCCTTCCCACAGCCAGGCTGCACTCTAGGCCTTAGTGCCCACAAGAAGCATGATTCAATCTGCTCCAAGGAACCATAGGTCCACCAACCTCAGAGAACAGCTTGGAAAGGGGCTGGAAGTCTCCAGCAATGAGCCCTGTAGTTCCCTGGTGCCAAAAGAGCTCTGTCTTACTGGCTGTCCCTCAGGAGGCCAGAGAGGTGCCCCAGCAGTACCTGACCATGGCAAACTGTTTATAGTCCCCTCTCTACACCCAGGCTGCCATTCCTAGCTGTAGGGTTCCTGAAGGCTGCAGTGACCTTGATAGCAAATTCACAGATAGCTGGGGCTAACATGGCTTCCAGGAAGAGAACACACATCTGGGATCCTCTGAAAAGTGACCCACAGAGTCTATAGGCAGACAGAAGGAATGAACACCTGGGGAGAGTACCCCTCCCTTAGGAAGAAGGAGCCAGGCAAATCCCACAGGACCTCAGGCTGGAGGCTTTGAATGACTCTGAACGGTATCTGGAATTCTGACCTGGGCCCCTGCACAGGCCTTGGAGAATCATGCTGAGCTCTACAGAGAGCTGAGGCTCAAAGCAAAAAGAACACAGGACTACAGAGTCTGGCAATAATGCATCCTTGTATGGAACAAGAACTGACTCTGGCTTTTCAAACCAATATGGAAGAGTGCAAAAATGGTGTAGCCCACACCTTGGCCAGCTGAACTCTGAAACTGATGGAAAGGGAAGGTCACTGTGTGGCTGAGCACAGCAACAGAACCATCCCGTAGAAAAGACTGCTACTTCCCATGCCATGCTGAGCAAGCATGCCTAATATCACTCATCTCAAATCCTGGGTACCACTGTAGCACATCACCATGATCACCTCTCCATGGCCACAGCTTCACCATCACCACTAAGAACCAAACACCACAGAGCTTGAAACTGAGTTTTGAACCAGAACTTACTGTCTCTGAGCTTTAAGTATCTCTTCTCTAATGACAGTCCAAAGCAGCCAAGGATTAAACTTACCAACCCAGGTTGACCAAGAGTGTCTCCAGACATTACCAAGTATGCCCAGAGGAGCAGGATTGTCCTAGGGTCTACTGTTGCTCAGCACCATCCCTGATTTTTTCTCTTCCACAGCCACCAAATTACTTTGAGGTGGATTCTATTCTCTCATGGCCATGTGAGGAAAAGCCTAGATGGTTCCTGTAGAGAGGCTGGGTCTCTGCCTGGAACACAAAGAAGACCATCTGACGTAACCTAACATCCATTTCTCTTTGCCCTGCACAGCCTCACCCACTGTGTCCCTTTCACTTTCCCAAATGATGTTCCTTTTCTCTCCTCATGGATTGCCCATCAGCTCCCTTTCAGATGCTCAGTGCCCTAGTCTAATGTCATGTGTGCTACACACATACACATACACAGAGAGACAGAGATAGAGACAGAGAGACAGAGAGGAAGAGGGACAAGAAGGGAGAGGGAGAAAGAGGGAAATGGAGGGAGAAAGAGGGAGAGGGAGAAGAAGGGAGAGGGAAAGAGAGACTGGAAACATACACAGACACATACACACAGAGACACATGTATACACAGACACACAGACTCAGACACACACAGACACACAGACTAAGACACAAACAGGAACACACAGAGACACACGCAGAGACATACAGAAACACACACATAGACATAGAGAGAGAAAGAGTCAGTCAGACAGACAGACAGACACAGGCACACAGATAGACACACACACACACACAGACTCAAACACACAGACTCGAACAAACAGGAACACATGCAGACACATACAGGCACACATACAGTCATACAAAACATACACCCATAGGCACATACAGAGAGACATATAGAGGCATATAGGCATATGCACAGAAACATACAGAAACACACACAGAGACACAGAGTCAAACACAACACACACACACACACACACAGAGGCACACAGACACACACACACACACAGAGATATAAACAGTTGAGTAAAAGCCCTCAGCCTGCACTGAGATACACTGTAGCTAATCCGTCTGGATGGATACTTGTTGGCAAGGTGGAAGGAAGACATTGCTCTTTGTCACACAATGTCCTTAACAGGATTATCGTGAAGAATGTACAAGCCATGCTGAGCCATGGGTGGACTCTTCTTTAATGGGCTCAGGACTGGGTTTTTCCCATGGTTGAGGTATCGGGTTGAGTTCATGGTTCACCCCCAGCACATGTTAGTCCAATCCCTAGTCCGTTTATACACCTGGCCTTTACTCTTTTTTCTGTTATTTCTCATGGACTTTCATTGTAATTTATGTACCAATCCTTTCTGGTATAAGGCAAGGGGAGGTGTGTCTTTCCTGTTCACTTGAGCAATGTCTTTTCTTTCTTATTTTTTTTTTATAGATATAAAGTCATTTACTTAATACTTTCATTAACTGTTTGGTATTCATATAGAGTATTTTTTATTTATGTTTTATTGCATTATGATGAGAAAAATTACATGGTTTCAATTTATCTGAATTTGTTAATATTTAAAAACATTTTAAGTAAGTAGAATTAAATCATATTCTTGTTTCCCTTTTGTACTCCAACTCCTCCCAGAGACCCCCTCTTCAATACCTACAATATCTTTTTTTGTAATATTCTTTAAAATTTATAAAACATTATAACAATAAAAATGAGTATTATAAATGTTGTTCAATATAAAACAACAATCAATTTAACAGTCTTATGTAGATGCTTGCCTATAGCAATACTGAAAACACATATGTTTTTCTCAATATAAATTTTAAATAACTCCAAACATATTAACTGTATATTTCAAAATAATATGTCACTACTAGTATTTTCTTAAATGAACATAAATATATAAAGTCTTTTTGTTTGCTTGTATGTTTTGTATTTAGTAGAGCTTAAAATCTTGGCTCTTACTGTGGTACAAGCCCAAAATAAGAACAATTTTTAGACATTGGATTTCATTGTAATAAGGCTGTACTTCAATGACCCTCACATCACCAAAGGATTTTACCTCCATCGTAGCTAAGCTGAGAGTTGACAGTTCTGCTGCGCCAAGGAATGAATTGTAGGCACGATTTTTGGATACAGACTTCCTGCTATAGTCAAAGCTATTTGACTTGAGTGAGTGACTTTATTCTCAGCCCACAGAGAACAGGTTACATTCATTTAAGAAATGGTGTGTGTATTAAGATGGTCTATCCATAAAGTCATTCACCAACTGTTTCACTGAACAATGGTTCTTCTTGGAGGGTGTCACAGACATTAGGTGAGGGTAAGAATCTGGTTCATTGGCTGTGATAATTTGGAAAAGCATTCATCTCAGAGAAAGAGTAACTTATAAGGTCCTCTTTTTCAAACTTGATACAAGAGTTACAAACGTCAAGAAAAGCATTCAGTCTCACTCTTTGTTGTTCTGTTTCCTACAAGCCACCTCCCAAATTAATTGTCTACATTTCTTTTGGGTATATAAATACTTTTGAAATATGTAAGCTGTTCTTAAAACCATAGAATAGTGTAAAAACATGACATAAATACTACTAACAAAGAGGCTGAGATAGGAGAAGCAAGATTTCAAGACAATTATGTTGTACACAGCAAGACACTGTCATGTACAAACAAGCTGAAAGTATATATAGATTTTTCAATATTGGACCTATTTCTCCAATTACCAAATTAGAGAGACCATTGGATGACAGTCAATAAATTTCTAATTCCTCATATTTTTGGATTTCAATCGCTTAGGATATGTTGGTAATATTAATTTTCATAGTAAGATATTAAGAAAAAGTAATGCTACTTCCTGTTGCTTTTGTTGTAAGACTGGAGTTAGGTTTGTGTGGGTTTGTTGAAA
>NW_022196894.1:28352391-28368860 GCF_008632895.1 Mastomys coucha | reverse complement strand
TATTTCTTTGAGGGTGCTATTTATGTCTTTCTTAAAGTCCCGTATCATCATCATGAGAAGTGATTTTAGATCTGAATCTTGCTTTTCAGGTGTGACAGTGTGTCCAGGACTTGCTATGGTGGAAGTATTGGGTTCTGATGATGCCAAGTAACCTTGGTTTGTTATGCTAATATTCTTATGCTTGCCCCGCACCATCTGGTTATCTCTAGTGCTATCTGTCCTTTCTAAATCAGACTGGAGCCTGTCCTTCCTGTGATCCTGGTTGTGTCAGAACTCCTCAGAGTCAAGCTGTCTCTGTGATCCTGGGATTCTGGGATCCTGTGATCCTGGGCTTGTTAGAGCACGTGGGAGTGGAGCTTCCTCTGGGTGTTGTAGGACTAGCTGTGGAGTTTGCACCCAAGGTCTGCTCAGGGCACTAGTTGATCCAAACAGACCCAAGCCACTGGGCTGGCAGAGTTTCTGTGTGCCTGAGTCCTGCAGGTCCTAGTTACACCCAGTGTTGTGACAGATGTTGTGTCCTCCTCACCTCTGATCCTGGGCATGTTAGAGCTCCTGGGAGTGGAGCTTCGTCTGGGTGTTGTGGGACTGGCTTTGGAGCTTGTGCCCAAGGTCTGCTCAGGGCACCAGCCCAGACAGACCTGTAGAGCAATGTCTTTTCACATTTTGTCTTGCCCTGATTTTACGTGAACTGTCTGAAGGCAATACTTGGATCATATAAATTTTATTGCTCACCATTTCCACTCCCTCCCTTATTTTCTCTCTCTCTCTCTCTCTCTCTCTCTCTCTCTCTCTCTCTCTCTCACACACACACACACACACACACACACACACATGCACATGCCTTAGCACTCATCTGATATGCACTACTATGTATATTTCCTTAGTATTTGAAACTCTCCTATGGCTGCTTCTCCTAGGCATAGGGTATCATTTCCTCCGTTTTCCCTTTCTTTTTCCCTTTCTCCCCTTGTCTCTTCCTCCTCTTATTCCTTCTTTTTCTCCTTCCATGGCACAAAGCAGGAAATCAGTGCATATTACAAAGAGCTCCCTATTGGGTCCTTCAGTGTATTCATTTACACTTAGGCACTTAATTCCTCTTAACAAGAGTCTATGGCATTCTGCAGGGTGGCCCCAGCTGAGCATAGGGGAAATCAGGGGCTTTGACCTGCAAAGTGTGTGTGTGTGCTATTGTGTTATATAATCGTGGCTCAGGCTAAGGGGCTGATGTATGGTCCCCTTGCTCTTATTTGGGGCTGTATGATCCAGGCTTACAAGCTCCTAAAACCACACTCCTTTTAAAATCTGCATTCTTCCACACTGCCTTCTCCCGCTGGGCTACATGTTCCAAGGAGAATGTTAACCCTGTGCTCAGTGAATTGTTCTGAGAGTAACCCCATGTGAGCCTTCTAATACCAGGGGCCACTCAAAGCACCCCTGATGTCATTCCTGTCCTTATAGATGGGGAAGGCAAGATGTAGAAACACTATTATCAACAGAGTCTGGAGCAGAGGTCACTTATGGTGCCAAGAAATCATCTCTGGGCACAACGGCCCCACCTCAGGCTGCAAACACCCATCGCTGTCAACCCTATTATTACAGGTTTGCTCTTTCTTCTGTTCTTACTTATCTGGGCAGCATCTGAGGACTTGGGGCTCTGCCACAGCCTTGCAGGATTTTCTTACTCTGTCATTGAGCCCTGTCTTACTTAGGGTTTCCATTGCTTAGAAAAGACACCAGGACCAAGGCAACTCTTATGAGAGACATTTTTTTTAATTGAAGCTGGCTTACAGTTTCAGAGATTCAGTCCATTATCATCATGGCAAGAAGCATGGCAGTGTTCAGGCAGACATGGTGCTGGAGGAGCCAAGAGTTCTACATCTTTTTTTGTGTGTGTGTGTAGTCCTGGCTGTCCTGGAATTCACTATGTAGACCAGGCTGGCCTCGAACTCAGAAATCTGCCTGCCTCTGCCTCCCAAGTGCTGGGATTAAAGGTGTGTGCCACCACCGCCTGGCTGAGAGTTCTACATCTTGATCCAAAGGCAGTCATGAGAAGATTATCTTTCAGGAAGCTAGGAGGAGGATCTCAAAGCCCACCTCTACAGTGACACACTTCCTCCAACAAGGCCTCGTCTCCCAATAGTGCCACTCCCTGGGCCAAGTGTATTCAAACCACCACAGGGCCTATGAGTGGAAAATGACAAGAAGTTTTGAGCTCCCCTGGGAAAGAGTGAGTGAGCTAGGTAGAAAGGAATGCAGGTGACCTTGGGCTCCCCCTTTCTGGGAACTGCCTTAGGGTTAGGCAGGACTAGGCCCCTTCTGAAATGGGTTGTGTCCTGTGCATACGAGGAAGCAGGGTACATAAGTGAGGGTAGGACTTTTCACGTTGTCTTCTCTCGTTTGCAGGTGATTTCTGGTTAAAGTTCACATTCTCTTGGAAATTCCAGAAAAATTAATTGTTAAAGATTTCGTGAAATAATGTTTTTCTGGAGCTGAGAAGCTGAACCCACCATTTGGCCTCACAACTGACCAGTGGGTCAGAACAGTGGGTGCTCTTGCCCTTCTGTGGTTCTCAGCCACCTAGGGACTTTAAACACATTTTGTGTCCCTCCACCCCCTGTATCCTCCATCTCACATCCCCTGCATCCCCGTCCCCTACCCTGGGATGCTTCACTGCAACCACCACTCCCACTCCTCACCCCAGGATGCTCTGTCCCCACCTGCTCCATTCTAGCATGTCCCATCCCTTACTCCCCCTACTGTTCTCCCCACCCCCACCCCTGCCCTAGGATGCTCTTCCCCACCTCTCTCAACCCCCAGTTCTTCCACCCTCCACCCCCTACCCTGGGATGCCTCCCTCCCATCCCAGGCTTCACTCAGGCCATGATACACTGTCTCTAGACCTACAACAGCCACCTGGATGGTGCTCTGAAGAGCAATTTCAAGTAGATTGGAGCTGAAAAATTGCCATCCCCTTACTCCTGGTGATTAATAAGATTCAGAGAATAAGATTAATATAAGATTCACAATTATCTACTGAAACTATGAGGTAGAATACTCTCCTACTGATGAATGGACTCGGGAAGGAAAAGGCTTTAATTCGCTTGACGTCATTTTTCAGCATGGATTTTTTTTCTTTTCTCCTTGCCTCCGTGACTGTTAAAGCCTTCTGAAATGAATTAGATTCCAGCAGTAGAGGTTGATTAAATGCAGGACCCAGGGAGGAGCAGCTGGAATTGAAAACCAGAAGGCTCCAGTCGCCTTGCCTCCTGAGTGGTTTCTGTATTTTTTTTCACAGATCCTCTGCAGCAGAATTGAACCCATTCATTCTCACCACTCCTTGCTCAGGGCCTTAACCCAGGCCTGGCATCCCCCTGCCGCTGAATGGCATCCCTTAACCCATCTCTCTGCCGTGGGCCTCCTGCTTCCCCAGTCATTCTTTGATTATGTGTTCTAGAGCGTTCAAGTGTGAGAGTGTTCTAGAGCAGGCATTTGGTCACGTCACTCTACAGCTTAAAAACCCCACTGTGTTTGTTTCTGCTGCATTTAAAATAAAGGGCAAACTTCCCAGTAGAAGGTATAAAGCTGTTCACCATCATCAGTCTGGCTTCTCTGACCTCAGCCTCTGTCTCCATAGTCTCCAGTTCTCCATGCACAACTGTAAAACCCAAGCAGAACAGAGCAGGTTCCCAGTCAAGGTTAGGTCTCTCATGGCCTTGCATCATTGTTTGGAGGGCTAGGTCTCACTGGTGTCTCGGGGAGTTCCCCTGAAGTCAAATTCGGGCTGCCTGCTCTCCGCCTGGGCAGAGACCCCGCCCACCAACACTCTCATCGCATTGTGTTGTGAGCATTTGTCTACTTGTCTACACTACACTGTGACCTCTCAATAGCACCCCAGAAGCCAGTCTAACACCCGCATGTGGTTTTACATAGAAAGGGTCAAAAGCACTCACACCTCCTCTGCCGCCTTTGTCCTACATGGCATCTTGTCTCCCCAAGGTTACTAAAATGCCATGGAAAAGTACTGCCATCAGCTGGGTGTGTTGCCTTTTATACCGTGACAATCAAGGTGCCAGGAGGCGAGTCTCTTCCTTCCGCACCCCTCTGTGATCTGGGGCAGGTGCCCAGGAAATGCCCAGTTCTCAATTATGTTGAACTAAGAGTTTGGGGACACATCCTAAAATGTCTTCTTTAAAGCCCAAATTTGAAACTCTCACCTTTTTTTACAAAGATAAGACTGGAGCAACACTCACTTATACCAGCTCCTTGGAGGCGTTCTGTTCACCTGTAGAACTTGGCAACAATCTCCAATGTAAGGTTTTTATTAGGAGTTAAGATGTAGCTTATACACCTGGTAAATAATAACACGAGCAACTACTATTATAGAATGGGAGAGAATGCATACATTGTAGAAAGATACATAAAATGAATAGGGCTATGATATGAAATACTTAATGAAGCATACTATTTTTACTTTATTCATTCATTTATCAACCCATTCTTTCATCAAATCAACCATGTCTCACTTCACAAATACAGCTGTGCCTAGGTCTGGGCTCAGAGGCACAACTCAGACACAATCTTTGCACTGCAGGGCTTATGTTCTAATGGGAAACAGACATTCAAGACATACTTAGAAGCACTGCCAAAGAGTAAAAAGGTGACATCAGTATGAACCCGAGACAGAGGGTGGCTCCTCTTCATGAGTTTGCCCACCCTTCACTCAGTCATCCCCAGTCCTAGCACAAATCAAGACACACAGTGGCATTGAATGTTTATTGAGAGGGAAAATAAAGGCTGCTGTGTGCATGTTGTATTTATTTCTTCAGCATTCACTTCTTTCTTAGTTTATTTATTTAATATGTGTCCGTATATGTGTGTCTATATGAGTGTATGTGTGTGTGTGCACATTCTTAATTTGATTACACACACACACACACACACACACACACACACACACACACTAAAGGAGGATTTATTGGCAAGTTTTCCTAGGGAGCCTCAGTTTAAAGTTACATCATCTACAGAGCTTCTGTCTTCCCTGTGAGTGTACATGGCATAAGTTAGAATACAAAGACTCTCAGAGGAGTTGCTGCTGTGAGTGCCAGCACATATGGTCAGGGTGAGCACACAAGCTCACCTTTGTAAAGGGGAGCACCAGCACACATGCATGTATACACGACACAGAGCATCAACCTCAATGAGAAAGAGAAAGGACATCGCACAGGGTGCCAGGATTCAACAGCAAAAGCGGCACCCAGAATGAGGACACTATCCCTCTTACTTGACATTTCCCTGATAAACCTTTGGTTCAATGCACTCTCCAGTGAGTCCCAGCCAGGCCCCGCCAGGAGAGCCCTGACTGATACTCACTTGCTTGATTTCACAGAAGGACGGGACTAAATGTGAGGTGAGGAGAAACCAGCAGGTGGGCTTTTTTAGATGTCACTGTGACCTTGGCTGGGACTCAAATGGCTGCCAAGATGAGTCACCTGGAAGACAGTGCCTCAGTCAGCTCTGCCAGGTTTCATACTTGACAGCACAGAATTCTAAGCAGCTAAGAGAAACCAACTGTTACCCTTCTTTCTGCTGGAGTCTTTTTGAGAGCTGCTATACCTTTGTGTCCTCCAGCCATAGGGTTGGCTAATGCAGAGGGAAAGATTCAGGACACAGGCTGCAGGGCCTGGGTCAAGTCTCAGATCTGCCATCACCCAGCCTGGCCTTCCTTGGGTGTGTTACTTTTGCCTGTGGACCCTGCTTGACTCATCTGCAGAATGAGAATTAGTTGAGTCCAGAAGGTGAGACTCCGGCATTCCTTGTATAAAGTCCTCACAAAGAGTATTGCGCCTATGATTTCCAAGAGCCCGTCTCTAGAAAGAGCCAATTTGACCAGAAAGCAAACCCTACTGCTTTCCACTAACATGCGATGGCTCCCACAGATTGAGGCTCTTGTGATAAACAGAAACAGATAGGAGTATCAGCATTCATGCCTTTCTTCAGGAAGCAACGGGCAGATTGGGCTGGAGATGTGGTTTCATGGGTAAGGGTGATGGCTGCTCAATCCTGAGAATGGGGTTAGAATCCCAGCATCCGTGTAACAGACTGGATTTCATGTGCATGCCTGTAACTCCAGTTTCAAGAGGACTGCTGAGCTCGCTAGCTTCTAACCTAGCCAAGAAAATATGAGCTCTGGGTTCAGGACAGATCCCCCCTCAAAGGAATAGGTGGGGGTGATATCAGAGTCCAGCCAACGTCTCCTTCACCTGCACATGCGTACATGTGGGTATATACTCACTCGGGCACATACACACATGCATAAAACAAACAAGCAAATAAACATAGACAATGGGGGAATAATTTAATTTTAAAGTTGTACTGGTTTTGTGGTGTGTGTGTGTGTGTGTGTGTGTGTGTGTGTGTGTGTGTGTGTATACAAATCTTCACATATGGAACCAGGATAAAGACTATCTTTTAAAAGTGTCTCAGAGGGGGTCTTGTAGAAAGCCCACACACACACACTCTCTCTCTCTGAGATTCTAGGTTGGGCTGGGGAGCTCCCACGCTTCCGGTTGCTTCCCTCATCCAAAGTAACAACAGCCCTGAACTCTGGGACCAGGCTTCACATCACCTCAAACGGGAGGGCTGGTCCTTCTGCATGCTCAGAAAGAGTGTGAGGCTTGGCATTATGATGATTGTTGCTCTGGGTATAATAACCAAGGGAAATTCGTTTTTCTTATTGTTCTTCTTTCCTTTTCTGTAACATGATGTCCATATCGGTCTATCTTAGAGCAACTTTATCCTGTTATACTTAATAACCTATAGGAAAGGGTAGGAGTGTGTTGGAGAGGGGTTGTCATAGAGTCAGGGGTTCTCAGAATCAGAATGATGGTATACTCCCATTTGTCAGTGATGTGTGTGCACACAATAAGTCATAATCTCTTCCAAGGTGTTGATGTAGAGCCTGGCACATGGCAAAGATTAGCAGCCTCCCCCTTCTTCCAGGTGAAACCACATAGGGTCTGGCTTCTGACTTCAGGGTGGGTCCTGAGGCTTTGGTTTCCCTCTAACAAAGGGTTGGGAAGGGCTGCTGAACTTGGAAAGAGAAAAAGGGGTGCTCTGAGACATTTCATCCAAACTTGAGCAGGCTAAAAATGGATGCTTCAAGAGAGCATGAGAAGCCGGAGCTGAACGAGACAGATGAGGTTAGGTGATTAAAACCAGGAATCCACCTCTTCTTGTGATATTTGCAGAGCTGTGCATCAAAAGCAGCCCGGCACCCTTGTGGTCCTCATGTCACCACTGTCACTGAAAGGCAAGTGGTTTAGTGTCCTGTGATGAGCAGAACAAGCTTTCACATCTGATTTGTGCATTATGATCACCCTGTAAAGTAGGCATAGCGGGGGTTTCTTCCTGTCCCCATCTCTCTCAATGAGGACACCACACCCGGAGCCACATCTTGCCCACAGCTACTCAGAAGACACACAGGATTTAGAACCTGGGTCTTATGAAATCAGATCAGTGATTTTTGGAAAGCAGGTGGAGTATATCTAAAGCACCTTGGGAGAGGTGGGAAAAGTGGGACCTAGGAGGGAGCGCGGCTGGGTAGACTAGCTCTCAGTTCACGTTATAGACTGGGAGTAGAGGCTCTGAGTCTGAGGGGGCACCGCTGGCCGATGGTCCTTATTGTTCCAAGGGAAGCAAGCAATTTTCTGGTTGACTTGCTTTGTTGATTGCGAGTAAGCTGAATCTTCAAGTTAAGTTAGGCACAAAAATAAGTAACAATTAAAGACGTACCTTCTGATCCATTTGGCCAGCTGGGGTCTACAGACCTCAGGTAAGACCTCAGGGGGACTTATAGGAGGAATCACTCCCTGTGAGGCTAACCTTGTCTTCTGGCTTGTATCATGGGACCATGTGAACTCAGCAAACCCCCTGTGTGTATTCCCACTTCAGGCAACCTCTCCTTGAATCAGTGCAGCCAGGTATAAGCTCCTCTCCCAGGCCTCCTGCAGCCATTTTGAACTTATTCACACTGTTCTACATCCCTTCCTGCCTCCACATCCCTCCACCAACCACCTGGGAAGTTGCCACTCTGCAGGTGCCCACCCCGCACCCTGTTGGTAGCTTCCATCTTTCTGGTGGGGTATCCTCTCCCTTGCCATGTTGTCATGACTTGGCTTTCTGCCAGCTTAGGTTCTCAGTCTTAAAATCTAAGCTGGTATACCGTTCCCTAGCCTAGTCTACTTCCAATCACCTGCTGCCCCACTGACCCTGCCCTCAATATTTCCCCTGGTTATTTGTTCTAGCCTCATGTAATTGCCTGGTCACTTTACCAGAAGCCTGTCCCTGAGCATGTCACCTTTCTCTTCAGGACTGGTGGCTTCCCATTACCCCACGGATGGCCTGCAGCTGTCACCACAGCCCTCTGCCTTGGCTGTCAACATCACCCCAGCTGTGCTATCTGAAAACCCTTTCCTTAGGCATCCTGCACAAAGTCTCCTCCACCTTCCCCCAAACACTCATACTGTCATTTTTCCCAGACAGCTTACACTAGCTTCCTGTCTCCTCTGAAGGCTAACCAGTTCTCAAGGCTGACCATAAATGTCACTTTCCCATAAAACTTTCTCCCTCGGCCCACGAGATGCTTTGGGACCCTATGTGATATCTTTTCTCTCAGCCTGCTTCACTTTACAACCACCAAGACCCATGTCACATGTCTCCACTGGGCTCGGGGTGAGAGGGCAAAGACCTGAATTTTTACAGCTTGACATTTGCTGTGCCCAGCGCTACAACCTATAGGAGAGTCACCTGCATACTATTCATTAAATAAATAAATTCTTTGACGTGCACTCATTGCAAGGCTGTCTCTGGATTATCAAGGTTAATGTGGCTAATTAAGTTGAATTATTAACCTCTGAGTGGTTGCAATGAATCTAGTCTGACTGCTACCTTCCATAGATTCTAGTGACTTCTTACCCCCTGGCCTAATTTTCCTCTGGAAGCCAGAGGCTGGAGTTCTTGTTACAGGAAAAGAACCCTGGGAAACTAGCCCAAGAAACACATTCAGCTCTGCAGTTGGCCAGAAGAAGGTACTGAACACTGAGGTGCATGGTGCTTAAGAGACACAGTGGAGGCTAGCCAGGGCAGCAGGGCCACGGACTGGCCTGCACTCTGCCTTGTGTGGCCTTTAAAAACAGCAAGAGCCTTTGCCAGGGGCCATGGTGTTTGTTCCACATCCGGCTTTTCTTTCTGCCTCGCTCTGTGATTCCGGAATGACCAGCCAGTGCGCTGAGGGCAGCCGGGGGTGCCTGCAAGTGAATGCTGTGGAAGAGTCAACATTTTAAACTTTTAAAAAAATCTCTGTCAAGCATCCCTCTCGCTATCCCACCGACTTTTGTGCTCCCTGTCACAAGCGGCGGCCAGGCTCAGGCCCTCTTGGGTACTTCCATCTGAATCAACAAAAAGCTATTTGAGCTTCTCTGGGCTGGGCCTCCACAGGGATGCCAAGGCACGAGTTGCCCTCCCAGAACTCATAGTCACAGCAGGCAGCCTGTGAGAGCAAAACAGACCCAGGGGGGCAAGCTAGCCTGACCTCTCCATTCATAGATGTGTGTTCTCAGTGGAGCAAGACACAAAACATTGAGAGTTGGAGATGGATAGATAGTGACTGTTGACTTTGGATTCGAACCACAGCGGGGCATGCCCCTGGCCCCAGAGCCTCTCATCTATTGCATTAGGCAGGTCTCAACACACCATTACACAACATTACATGAAGAGTGCACTCTTCATGAGGGTGTCTGATAATATGGAGCAAGTGTGGGCTGAAGTCCAGCCTGTGATCCCATGATCAAGCCCCAGGAGCGTGAGTCCCCCTCTAGGAGGAGTGCCTTTTTTTCCCTTTATACAGAGGCATCTTCTATAATACTTGACGGCTTTAATGCCAGCAGGATCCAGGGCCCCAGCTAGATGTAGCTATTCCCCAAACCTAGACTCTGAGGATACCAGCGGGATACATCTGAGCCGCATGGTGTGCTACACAATTCCATCACTCTCTGCCCTTTCCCACTATCCCCTCCTTGGACAGACCTTCTATTCGCTCCAGGATGGCTGCATCAGGCACTCCTGTTTCTCTGGTCTGATGGCCTCTAGCTCACTCTCTCCTTCCATTTGGGCAACTGGAAACTACAGGACAGTTTGTTGAGGATCCAGCTCATAGACTTTTGCTTCCCCAGCTGTGTGAAGGAGGGAAACAACCAGCCGTGGCCACATAGACGCTGCCTCCCCACTGCTCCCCTGGGATCTCGTATCCTACCTCATCCCCCCGCCCATACCCACAATGATTTCCTATGGATTGCTCCCCCTTCGGGACCCTCCCTAAGTCCTACTGTGGAAGCCTCGCCTCCCAAATCCAGTCACAGACTTTCACTTTTTTGTCTCTGGCCTCACACAAGCTGTGATGGCAACACGACATTGATATTACCAAGTCCTCAGTGGGGTTCAGACTTCTTCCCAACAACTAGGAAACTACTGATTATTTATAAGGTGGTCACATAGATCACCCCAACTGTAGAGTCTTAAGCAACACCCACCATTATCTCAGCATTTCCGTGGGTTAGGAGCATGGGCCCAGCCCAGCTGCTCCTCTGCTTATTTTACAGGGCTCAAATCCAAGTGTCAGTCAGGCTGTGCGCTCCTCAGGAGGCTTGACAAGGGAACAAGACACTTCTAAGCTCCCTCAGCGGGGTGGAGCTAGTTTTCTTATACTTTAAAAGGCTGAGGTTCCTGAGTCCTGGCCAACTGTTGGCTGAGCCTCCCTCCCTTAGCTCCTAGGGCCAACATAGCTTCAACCCTTCCCTCCCCCAAGTCGTATTTTACTAGCAGTCAGCCAGTGGGTTCCAGTTCTCTATTGTAATCCTGCCTTGGTTGGTTCACATCAACTCAACTGCTGCCTGAGCCCTTCTCCTAGGAGCTATGAAGTCATCATTGTTGTTGCTGCTCTAGCACTTGTGGGCTCCTGCACGTGACAGCGTCCTGGCTCGTCACCTGCACTGGTGATGGCTGTGATCCGGCTGTGTTTGAGGGAGGCAGGCCTGACAGACAGCCCAGGAGAGAAGACCAGCCTGTAAAGCAGGCACTGTGGCTTTGCAAGCAGGGGGAGGAGAGAGAAAGGGAGGCTAGGTGGGAGGCTCATAAAAATGGCAGTCCCTCTGCTCTCATCAGAACCCCAGCAACCGTGGGACTTTCCCTCCTAAGGTCTTCCTATGGGCCTAGGATACTTTCTGCCCTTGTGGCTATTGTCCTTCCATTCCTTGCTTTTTATTGGGGACAAGAGCTGTCAATCAGCCATATTTTCTTTTTCCTTTTGCCACTTGAAGAAAGAGTTCCTTGGCCTGCCTTCTGTGGTTTAACGCCAGTCCCCTGACCCCTGACTCCTGACTCTGACACTCAGAATGCTTTTGTCTCTAAGATCATCTCTTCGTTTTCCTGAACCTGCCCACTGTGGAAATTTATTTCTTGACCTGGCCAATTGTGTTTTCTGTTGCTTAGGCTCCTAGATTTACTGTGTAGTGATCTTCTCCACCTAAGATTTCAGGTAAACAGGAAATGCTAGTTTGAGATCACAGTCTATCCCATTTTGTTTTAGTTTGAGATTGGATCATACTATATAGTTCGTGTTGGTCTGAAATTTGAGATCTTCTTGCCTGCACTCCGTATACTTTGGCTATAGACACATGTTATCATGCCTGGCTCCACCCCCCTAATGCTTTGGTTACAGGCATGTGTTACCATGCCTGGGCTCTATCACATTCTCTATTGGATCACTGTCCATGCTGTTCATGATGTATGTTCTTAACCATGAGAAATTTCTCAGTTTTGTTTACTTCTTTGGTTCAGTAAGCAGAAAGTCAGGACAACACTGTCAAAAGCCAAATGAATGGGAAAGCCTCAGGCTCATTAAGCATGCCACAGTGGTGGCCATGTTTGACTCAGGGGTGAGCCTTGCTCAGTTAGTACTTGGTGAAATTGCCCTCTTGGAATCATTAAATGTTATGTCATGTCCGTTTTACCCTTGATTCAGACAAATGAGCAGTTGCCTAAACCTAAAACGAAGTCACTTTTGATCTTTCCTTCCTCTAACCTCCACACCACACTTAGCTCCAACTCTTGTCTGATCTACCTGGACTCCTCTTTCTAGTCTCCTTGAACTCCTCCCCCCTACACACACACCACTCTTCCCCTCTCCTCCACTCTGAGTCTTGCTCTCATTCCTTTCTCTCTTGCTTTATCCAATCCTACCAGATGAACTGTTTAAAACCTAAAGCCCATCCCAGAGTTACCCTCATCAACAGCTGCTGGCAATTTCCCATTACCCTCAAAGTACAACTCAAGCCCTCACCACATTCCCGGTTTGTAAGCCCTTTGAACCTGCCCCATTCCTTGTCTTCTTCCCAAGGCCAAGTTCATCCCTGCCCAAGTTCATATTGTAGAAGCTGTTTCCTCTGCCCAGCATGCCCTTCTCAAGCTCTTCACTTGACTGAATGTTCTTCAACCTTTAGGTCTTAACTTGAACGTCACAGTTCCCAAGGGACTGCCCATCAAAAGCAGGTGTTTCCTGTTACCCTCCCAGTGTCCTTGCTGTTTTGTCCACCATCTCCCTTCCCCTCTAGACTGAAAGTTCCATGAGAACAAGAGAAAAGTGTTTTGCTAGGTGCCTTGTAGCCAACTCCAAGCTTAGGACCCAGCACTTGGGCATTAGACTTAAAGGTCCGTTGAATGACATGTTTAAAAGGATGAATGAATGGCATGTTGGGATTCTCTCTATGTGAGTTCTCCCAACCAAGATTATATGCCATTTAAATATTGTGTGGAGCCCCATTCTATCATTGTGTATTTGCTGGGTACTGTCAAGCATCTGTAGGACTCTTCTACCATGACAACATCTTATTCGTCTGAAGGATTGTGTCTCACATCCTCTTCTATCCAGAGCTGAGAAGCTAAGAAGAAGTGAGGAGTGCTCTACAGTAATCCCCAAGCTCTGAGATTCCAGTTTGTGTCCCCACCATGTGAGCCAATTTGTGATACTTACCATTTGTCTGATAACATAAGGATGGGCTTTCTCTCCAGCATACCTGGCCTTGCCAAAAGCCCACGGCCAATTCATTGCATGATTTTGTTGTTGAGAAAGCATTCTGCCAACCTCCATCCAAGGACTGCTACCTTTCCTACAAAAGAGAATTCTCTTGAATGTGTTCTCTAGTCCTAGTCACAGCGCATTTATCTACAGCCACACTCAGTATGGAACTCTCTGAGTGCACTCTCCTTGGTGACCTGCTAGAATTCAGGTGGATGCCTAAAGAGGTCACCATTTCAGAGGGTTCAGGGACAGAGGGAGCCTTGCGATGCCTTTCTACCTATTAGATTGCTAATCCAGAGCCTAGCCCTCCAATACCCTCTGAGACAAGATCCCAGGAGCTCATAGACGAAGCATGGGACTTTCTCTCCAGCATACCCGGCCTTGTCAGAAGGCAGACACCTGTGCCTACCATGCTGAGGACAACCTCGACAAGGTCAAAGTCGGGAAGCATTTACTCCCACTGATCATTCATTCATTCGTTCACACTTAGCATTCCTGTGTGTCAGGCCCATAAACAATATACAGGACGTCAGCAGGATGTCCTTGCCCTGAGGACAGCCTTATACATGGGGACTGTGCCAGAGGGTTCTTGTTTCTGAGGTGCTTTCTGGGAGCCTACCCTGGTTCTGACATCTTGTCATCATTTGTTTACACTCCTGCTCTGATTCATAGGTAGATGGCTCGCAGATTGCTTGTTTCTTCTAGCCCCACTGGAACTGCTTCCCTCTAAGCTGGGTACACTTAGCCTCAGCTACGACCTGCAGACTACCTAATGATGCATTCCTTAGAGGCAGTTCACTGTTAGTAACTGCTTTCTAGGGCTTGTCTTTGGGATGTGGGGAGAGTATTCCTAACATAATAGTGTGGAATATGTGAGGTGTGTGTGTGTGTGTGTGTGTGCATGTGTGTGTGTGTATGTGTGTGTATTTCCCCACTACATTGCAATCTCACCAGTTTGTAAACATTTGTAATACCAACACTTGGAAGGAAGAATCATGAGTTCAAGGACAACTTAGACAACATAGCTTGACCTCTGTTGTTGTTCTTCAGTGTGTTTATTCTCTCCCACTGATGCTGTGACTACTCACCTGCCATGCTTGTTCTTGCCTCCAGATTATTAAACACGAGGCATTTCCTTCTAGCTCTCCCTGCCTTCCCTTCCTTAACTCCTAGTCAATCTTGAAGACTCTGTCAGACAATAGGATTCACACTTCTAGAATCCTTAGAGCCCTCTATTACAACCCTCACCCTTTGCAGCAGTCAGACTGGGAAGCCCTGCGGTGTTCCTGAGCTTACTGGTATACCCGCTGGATCATTGCCATGCTAGAGGCTCATGGCCTGTATAGCTATCTGTTCTTACTGGAATGTGAGACCTCAAGTTCAGCATTCATTCGGAAGGCAAGAACCTGTTAAATGCTTGTTGTACTAATTCACTCACTAAGACAATGGTTGCAATGAGAGAAAACCTAGGCTTAGTGTCAGAGCCAGTCTTACCATAACAAAAGCCCTCCGAAGGAAGTCACTGTGGTCAGAGTCCCCTTCACAAAAGGTTGTGCTGCTTCTATCTGTGTAGCACTGTGGTTTCTCCATGTGTTGATGTCTATATTGCCAGTCTTCCCTGTCCCTTCAGACTCTTCCGGTAAGAATTGTACTTACTCATCTGGCTTGGTATAGGGATGTCAAAGGTCTACCATGCCCAAAAAGACCCTCCTAAAAGCCCATAAATAACACGGGGACATAATTAGAAGCAAGAGCTGTTTTGAGAACTTGGTCCTCACTGTCTTACTGTCAACACTTCCTACCAACTTCTCCCTGGGCCTGCAGAGCCAGGTCTTTATTTCCTTCTAATTGGCAACCCAGGATTCCTGTATAGCAATTCCACTGGTGGTGGTGGTGATGGTTGTGGTGGTAGTGGTAGTGTGTGTGTGTTCTACACAGCTGATGGGTTTGCTGGTTCCAAAGACTGGGGTTGGAAATAAAGCTCTGATCAGGCCCTAAGAACTACTGGGAAAGGGTGAAACTCTATGAAAGGCCATAATGTGAAAGACATTATCTCCACCAGAGCCCACATCCCCAAGACCACAAAATCTAGGGCTAGCACACAGGGCAGAGAGGTCTCAAAATGATTGCCAGGACTCTGCAAGTGTCTTTCTGAACCAAGTGCGGCCTTGAGACCAAAGAGGACTAGGTCTTGCTAGGCTATCTAGTTTTTGGTTTTGTTTTTTCAAATGTACAGCGCAGCTGTCATTGTGACTAACAACACAAGATTTGTCAAAATGGCTCAAAGTCATCACAGGCGCGATCACACATTTTACTGCTAATGGAGACAACCGCAGAGCAGAGCGTCAAGAGGCACGGTGACTCAATGTGGTGCCAGGAGGCCAGTCCCAGGAGAGATGAGATGGGTCTGGCTGGTTGGCACTGCATTCTTTGCACCTTGTTCAAGGACAGCCATGTGCTAAGGGCAAAGACACATCCGCAGTCAGGAAAATCTTTTCTTTAAGAACGCAGACACATGAAAACATTAGTAGCCACCAGGTAATCAAAATAACAAAAATGACCAACTTCATATTTTAGATCCCTTGGCAATTAAAAAATTGCGTGCACATATATTACTTCATGTGGCTCTCAAAAAGAAGGGAGAAAGGGAAGGAAAGAAAAGAGGAAGGAAAGAAAAAAGGAAGGAAAGAAAAAAGGAAGGAAAGAAAAGGTTTGTAAAGGGAATTTGCGGGCTCAGTTTCTCCCCAAGACAGCACAGCCATCAGCAAATGACAGACACGGGTTTTCAGGAGCACAATGCAGACTAATGTTAGCCGAGAAGTGTTGGTCTCCCCTCCCTCTGGACGCTGTGACGGCTCAGATGAGTGACACCCAGGCGTGGCTCTAAAACATGTCTAGAGCAGCGGTTCTCAACCTGTGGGTTGCGACCCCTTTGGCAAACCTCTCTCTCCCAAAATATTTACATTACAATTTACAACAGTAGCACTATAACTATAACGGTGATGTAGTAGCAAGGAAGTAATTGTGCGGCGAGGGGTCAACACAGCTGGAGGAACTGAACTAAAGCATCTCCGCATCAGAAAGGTTGAGGACCACCGCTCTAGAGTGTCCCGGGATCTGTCCAGTTGCTGTAAAGACTGCAGAGTTGGTACAGAGCTTTCCTGCTTTAAAAGATGAAGGAGGCGGGGAAGTCACCTGACAACAGCAGGCAAGGTTCCGCTTTTGTGTCTTTATTGCCCCCTTCATCCTCTTTGTAGGGGTCAAAGAAAGGTCAGCTTGTGGTAAGTAATTCAGAGTGTGTCTGTCTTTGTCCACAAGGCTAGAGCATGGTAAAAAA
>NW_022196894.1:28346288-28352381 GCF_008632895.1 Mastomys coucha | reverse complement strand
AAAAAAAAAAAGAAAAAAATGTCTGTGATAAGAAGCACAATGCGAATGGCAATCAGGACACCCCAAGAGTGGAACTGGGCACAGTAACTAAACAGATACAAATTTGTGCTTATTGACATTCAATTGGCTGAAGCAAGTCAAAGCAGGGCTTATATTATCTGGTGTGTTTTTGTTTACACATACAGTTGTCTGGAATAAGTAATGGTCACCAATGCTAAATGGCTCTATGTGGTAGGATGACACATGTGGATGACGTGTTGCAGACTGTCCACCCTCAAAGGCCACCTTCCCTGCTGGTTCAGAGAGTTCACAAGTCCATGGCCCATGCAGCCTGCTCTTCCACCTACTGAGTTCTGGGTCTCATCATTTGCTCCTTTGTCCCTCAGAAGGAAGTCATGAAGAGAGACCGAGGCCAAGCATGCCCCTTTCCAGCCAGCTAGGCCCGTGCAGCACTTGTGGCTTTAACCCCTGGTTGTCTGTCTCATCCACTTGTAAAGATTGACTTTTGCCAGAGACTCGTGGCATTTGGGTCCCAGGACCCTGGTGTGACGTAAGGGCTCCTTAGTTGTGATCCCTTGGGCAGCATCCTTGCTTTCTGAGCATTGGCTTCATTATCTGCAAAATCGAAAAAACAGTATTGCCTCATAGGAGCACCAAGTCAGATGAGGTTTACTGAATGACTAGAGGGGTTAAATGGTCTTATGTAGGTAGAAAGACTGGCTTTGGGAGGTATCTCAAGTCAGGGTTTCTATTGCTGTGATGAAATGCTATGACCAAAACCAGCAAGGGGAGGGAAGGGTTACTCAGCTTACACTTTCAGGTAACAGTCTGTCCTTGAGAGTGGGACAAGAGCTCAAACAGGGCAGCAACTTGAAGGCCAGAGCTGGTACTTGACTATCCCCAGGCCAGTGAGAGACCTCTCAAAATAAACGAAGGTGAATAGGCCAGTAGCTAAGAAACGAGATCCAACCGGGGCTTTGGAAAAACCACCTTGTCACAAATAGACTATGGAACTTTGGCAAGGAGACACATTCACTCACAGCCTCAGTTTCCCCCTTGTAATATGGGCTATTCTACTTTGTCCTGTTTGCCAGCTTAAAGTGCCCCAGCCCCCCTCTAAGCAGTGCTGTGGTTTGTACAAGGTCCGGAGACCCAAGGCTCACCTGAGCTTCATTAGAAGTTTTCCAGATGTGCTGGGGTGGGGTGACCCATAGTTAGAATTCAGCACCGCCCCCTCCCACCATTTGTTTGTGTATTTACTGAAGCTCTAAACCAGCTGTCTGAATCACTTGCAAACAGACCAAAAAGCTATTTTCATGCGTCACACGCGGCCTCACAGGAGCCAGCCACGCCTCAGGATAATGCACTAAAAATATCTTTATAGTGCTATTTTTAAGGCTCCGAAGCTACAAGCCACAGCCGGAGAAAGCAGAGTTCCTCATTGCGTGTCCGCACCCGGGGCATCAAACCGGAGCCCAGTTCCCACTGGGACCCTGGGTCAGTCCAGGAACTGTTCTCTTGTCTGACCATCTGGAATCTCCCTATGCAAAGGACAATGCTGCATGTCAAGCCTTGTCCTTCCCCAGGGACCCTGCTAGATGCAGAGGGCTACAGCGCGCAGCCCACTACCATGGGACCATTATGTCTGCTGTCTGCTTGTTTCCGTCTGAATCAGCAGCCCTGAGGCTTCTGCCCGTCAGGGATGCTGGACACTCCCCTAGCATCTCTGAGCAGTCATTTATAATCTTGAAAGCATATCCATATGCATCAGCTTCACTGATCACAGTAGTACCTCTACTCTAGGGTTATTACTACCTATAGGTGAGAGATTGGGAAAATAGAGGAGTATTTGTACCCTGTTATCACCTGGGTGATGTGCTAGAACGCAGGTGGTCTTTGATGAGTCCAGAGTGGATGACTTCAAGTAACTCCACACTGATTCAGCATATTCTTTCTGCTTTTCTTTCCTGCCATAGTAACCACATCAGTCACAGTTCATTCACTTGTTCATTCATTCATTCATTCATTCACTCATATGTTTATTCACTCATTCCTTTGACAAGTATTTTCCTCAATTTATAAGCTAAAGCCCTCTCTGCACTAGGTTGAGACATAAATGACACTGTCCCTGCTCTAGGAGGTGACAGTACCAGGACAGAAACCCAAGAAAAGCTTCTTCAGAAAAGCAATCATATTGGGGCTTCCAGGGCTAAGTAGGCTATATAAACAAGCACCCCATGGGCCAGGAAGGCCTGAAAAGCCTGAGCTTGTGAAAAACTGAAAGCAGGAGTGAGTAAGGGCAGGAGCCAGGGAATTGTGGGGGCGGCCAGCTAGAGCAGGGGGGCTGTTGGAAGGGGTCACGGTATAGGCTGACTGCTGATCCAGGGAATCCAGTGGCTTACAGCAGAAGTCAGTACAGTCACAGCTGGGTTTAAAGAATCTCAAAGATGCTCTGTGGAGGGTGAGGTAGTCAGGCTTCAGAGAAGAAAACCAGCTTATGAACCATTGCAACAGCTCAGGTGACCCAGAATGGGACTGAGGGGAGAGTCCAGGAGGCTGACAAAGGAAGATTAGATTCTGAAGGTATTTGGAAGTAGCTAAGAGGTGTGAAGGAAAGAGGCGGGCTGAGTGAGACAGGAGACAGGAAGGATGCTACTGTTACAGTGAGCGGTGTGGTAAACAGGAAGTTAGATACAGGGTTGTGGGGCTCCAGGAGAACAAGCTAGGACACACTTTAGAAGGAAGTGGGCATTTGAGGGGAATCTATAAAACTGTGGGTCTGAACCCTTATTCTCATCAACCTAGAAGAACCAGGATCTCTCCCCCCCATCAGCAACCAAATGCCTAAAATCAGGGGCTCAAAGTGTGCTGGATGTACTTGGCTCTAAGTCCCTTGCTATTCATGTGTAAATTCAGGAATGAGTATTTGCACTTGCAAATATATTTCCTTAGATTTAGAAGCCTTGGTGTGCCCTTACCATAGGGTAGCCATGAACGTCCACTCTGGGCTCTGGGTGCTTAGCTCCATTAAGACCTTTCTGGAAGGCTCTTTCTAGCTGTCCTCTGAGACCTGCTGTCATCCCCTGGAGAGAAATTCCATGGCCACAGAGTTCATGCCACCTGTACTTTCCCGTACATCCTGTCTAGGTTAGGGAAGGTTATACACAGGGGGAAAATTCCAGAACATGAGCTCATGGCATGTGATTAGAAGTGAGGAAATTTGCTTGGAATTTTGGAATCTGCTCCAGGAATTCATTTTTTTGTTTTAGCAGCAATTAGTTTCTAGAGAGCTACCAGGAATAGATGCCTTTACAGTGCTCCTCATGCCCACCATAGCTGGTCTTCATTCACACAGCGGGCAGAGTAGGGGATGACCCCAAGTTTGTATTCCCTAATCTCAAGATTTAAAAAAAGAAAGAAAGACCAACAAAGCAGGCACTCTGATATATGCTGGCTGACAACACTAATTCTTACTTCTAGAGAATATTTGGGGGAAAAAATCAATACACTTTCATTTGTAAAGGTTTTTTTTTTTTCCTAACACATGAATTGCTCCCTTCAAACCAAAACTATCTAACTCCAGGACCGAGGCTAAGCGTGTGGAGGATGGCAGTGTGTTATGACATACCGTGATTTCCCTCCCTCTGCAAGCTGCTGTTGAGCATGGTCCCTCCCATCTGAGAGACCGAGGAAGGAACCATATCTAAGCCTTCCATAGCAAAGCGTCCTCATGCCTGCACAATGCTGTGTAACATTTGACCAGGCCTGAGCATTTGACCAGGTCAGCTTGAGGCTGAACTTAGCCACTTACGGGCCCAGGTTTAGGAATGCATCCACCAGGAGCGTGCCACTTCCTGCCCATTTTGCCTTCTGTTCTCAGCCACAGATGTGACCTCGGACTCTGAGGAGTCCCTTTGCAATAGCTCTGAGGCTCCAGTCTTCCACTTTCCTATACTCATGACCCTTCAGAAGCTTACTGGCTGGACACAGTGGAAGGTTTCTCTGCCCGGTGATGAAGGCCAGAAACCCCAAATAATGGCCATTTAAAGGGCTCCCCTGTAGACTGATCTTTCTATGCTAGAACTCTTCCTGCTTCCGGCCCTCAGCTACTCTTTAATTCTGAGAGTTTCCTGAGGTTCTGAGTGACTAAGGTCTTTATCTCGATGGGCCTGTGTTTTTGTGGAGAAAGCTGAATAAACATGAAGTAAGGATCTGGGAGGGGACTGGGAACAGAATCCCAGGGATAAAGCTGGCAAGGACAATTCTCAAGATGAGAGCAAACGAGAGCACATCCCCAAAAGAGCGAAACAGGAAGTCTCACTGGGTCTGGATGGGAGGAGGGAGGACCCAGAATGACTGAGGTGAGGAAGGGGGAGAAGAGAAGGGAAAATGATGGACGTTTCCGGTTCCTGTTTCAGTCCAACCTGAGATGGTGTGTGTCAGAACACAGGCTTTGTGACACTCACCAAATCCAACAACTACAGCCCTTACTTGGGGACGCGGCACTATAGTCGGGAGCACCAATAGGGGTGAAATCTTTGGTGATGACGTCATCACTCTCTGGGTTGAAAGCAGCGTATTGACTGTAGCAATTTTATCAAACTCTCAGCACAAACCAGATGGGAAACAGTTCCTTTTTGCCTCATGCCTGGAGAGTGACGACTCCAGGAGCTGTGAGGAGACTGGGACCTTGGAGCAAGCAAGGATGAGGGAGACAGGGGACTTGTCTGCAAGCACCAGAAGGGCTGTCTTACATATAGAAGAGAGACAGGTTTGCTGAGCCCAGAGGGAGAGATTTTAACAAATTCACCCAAACCAACCAGGTGGGCTGTTGTAATAGTCAGCTTGCAACACCGTCATAAAGCGTCAGACACAGGTTATAAAGAAAACGCGTTTATTTAGTTCACAGTTGGGAAGACTCAAAGGCAGGGTACCTGCATTGGATCACTGCGGTGGGAGGTAGCCATGGCAGAGAGAGACAGCGATGGTGGAGATACGTGTCGGGACAAGTGCATACATTTGAAGTCAAGCATCAGAGACAGGGACAGGGCTCCAATGTCCCTCCTTTAATAAAAACTGTTTCATGAGAACTACAGAGGGGTTCTGTGAGAACTGCTTCATGTTTTCAGTAACCCCCAAACCACCCAATAGGCCTCACCCCATAAAGATCATGCCACGTCCAATAGTCCCAATACAGAGAGCAGCCCTCTGACCATATGGACCCTTGAAGGGCACTCAGACAATGGCAGCTGCCTTGGAAGGTGGTGAGCTCCTGTCAAAGAGATCTAAGCAGAAGTGTGGAACCATGTTAGGGAATAACTCAAGGATCTTGAGTTAATGAAGACTCTGACCATTCCTATAGTGTTGCAGGAATATTAAAAAATTAATCTGCTCTGCAAACTCTCTTTCCCGCCAGACCACGTTCTAGTGCCGGTACTGTCGGCCACAACACTATGTCCCAGCAGGCTCTTGCTGTTTTCTCCCAGCTAGCAGCAACGTCTCACTCACATGCTTTATGCACCCCCCACAATCATTCATCTAGCGCCTAGTACCCGGTAAAGCATGACTCTTAAGGCTTAATTATCTAATCAGGTTTATATAATAATAAGATCACAATTACAAGATGCCAATACAATAATTTCAGTGCCAAATGATAAAGACAATGTTTTGACCCAATTAATCTAACCGTGTAAAAACTTTAGCCTGGTTGTTATAACCATGCGGGGTCTGGATCGGCATCTTCCTCTGCCTCCATGATGAAGATCCCTCCCTTTCCTGCTCTCTCCTTTTTTTCCTCCTCAACTTCTAGCTCCACCTCTCTATTCCTGTCCAATCACAGGCTTGTCACTGCCCTAGTGTGATTGGACAGAGAAAATGCTGCAACACTATAGCACATGAGTTCAAACTTAGTTGATAAGATTCACCATGACTCTGGGGACTCATTGACTTTAAACAAGATAAGCTGCCCCTACCCGCAGGTAAGTAGAACTTGTCCTTGTCTGACCAGTGATCTTAGCTCACTAAAAACAAAAAGAAAGGAAGGAAGGAAGAAGGAAAGAAAGAGAGAGGAAGAGAGAGAGAGAGAGAGAGAGA
>NW_022196894.1:28337684-28346278 GCF_008632895.1 Mastomys coucha | reverse complement strand
AGAGAGAGAGAGAGAGAGAGAGAAAGAGAAGACCAGGACATTCATCCATGCTAAGTTCTGAACTCAAGTCTCAGTTTTGACATTGGCAAGAAAACAAAAACAGAAGTCACACAAACAAGCTGCTGAGTAAATCAGGTGCAATGGATCATGCCCGTGCTTAAAGGCATTCTTAAGTCAGGGGAGGGTGATGGAAATAGCCATTCCACCTGATTTGACCTGCCAACAAACTGGAATTCTAATGCATTCCTTCAAACACTGGTTTCATCCCAGGCCCCGCCTATAGGATTTCTGATTTCTTCCATCTTCTCTTCTATTGTAGGGCGTGTAACTCTGGGATTACCAAATGTGTGGGAGTTGTATTTCCTGATAATGCCCAGTTTGATTGTGCAAACCATCTGCCTACTGTCCTAAAAATATTCTCTGGAAGATGAGGAGGTGTGTGCGTGTGTGTATAAATTAGACCAGATATGTTTGCGTGAGGTCTGGGGGACAGCAAATGTCTGAGTGGCCTTTGATCGTAGGTCTTGGGTCAGAAGTCTTGAATGAATCCAGATCAGAGACAAGAGCTGTTGGGAGAGAGCCTGTGACTGACTGACTTTTAGCAGAGACCTGAGGGAGGCAGGGGTTCCCTCTCATTCCATCCTTACACTTTAGTCTCACTGGTCCAGAGGAAGCCAGGTTTATTTTCTGGAAAAAAAAAAAAAAAAATGCCAGGCAGTGGTGGCGCATGCTTTTAATCCCAGCACTTGGGAGGCAGAGGCAGGCAGATTTCTGAGTTCAAGGCTAGTCTGGTCTACAGAGTGAGTTCCAGGACAGCCGAGGCTACACAGAGAAACCCTGTCTCAAAAAAATGAAAAAACAAGCAAACAAACAAACAAGACCTAACAGAATAGGCCAGTATGACCAGGTAAATAAATGGGCTAGCCCCAGATCATCACTTCTTCCTCTGCTCCCCCAAATCCTATCCTTAAGTCTCATCCCCAGCTCTGCAGCAGAACACCTGTGGCAGCTCCCCCACGCCCCCCCACTGGATCCCACAGGTCTTCTCCTAACCTCTCTCCCCCACCTCATGGATTTATCTCAGCTCCCATGACAGGTACTCCTGGGGACCCACAGGCTACTCTCCCAGGGAAGCAACTGCAGATCTTCACCTTTCCCTCTGCACCTCCAAACCCAGTTCCCCAGTTTCATCCTTAGCTCTGCAGCCAACCTTCTGCTGTGGCCTCTCTTCACTCTCTGCCCCAATCTCCAGGGGACTAACTAAGCCGATCCTGGTGGGACACCCTGCCTTTCTTACCCCTCTGAGCTGCCTCACACTCCTGTCCCCGATTACATCCCCCTTCCCAAGTATCAGCTCCCACGACTGAACCACATTTTACCTGGAATCTCTAATGGTCATAGCCATCAGGTTTCCTATCAGGTGTCACTGTCCCTAAGAACCAGAGAGGAAGCAAGAAACGAAGGAACAAAACACCCAACCAACAAAAAAGATAAGACCATATACTTGCACCTAGAATTACAGTTTTCCCTATCCTAGATGCCTGGACACTAACTTAAACATTCAATCAATAAGACCCAGGATAATATGTCTCTACTAGGGCCAGTAACCCTACTACAGCAGGCCCTGAATGTTCCCTGAAGCACCCACACAAAAAAAGACCTTAAAATGAATGTATAGAAATTCTTAAAGAGGAAATGAATAAATCCCTTAAAGAAATCTCTGAAAACACAATGGAAAAAATGAATAAAACCAGTCAAAACATGAAAATGGAAACAGAGTCAATAAAGAAAACCCAAACTGAAGGAAATCTGAAAATGAAAAATTTAAGTAACATTATAGGAACTACCCAGGCAAGCTTCACCAACAGAATTCAAGAGATGCAAGAGAGACTCTCCGGCATTAAAGACACAATAAAAGAAATAAATACCTCAATCAAAGGAAAGGTTAAATCTAAAAACCTCATGGCACAAAACACCCAGGAAATCTGGGACACCATGAAAACACCAAAGCTAAGATTAGTAGGAATAGAGGACAGAGAGTAAACTCAGGTTAAAGACACAGAAAATATATTCAACAAAACAACAGAAGATGTGTGTCTGTAAAGGTACAAGAAGCAAACACAACACTAACTAGATTGAATCAGAAATGAAAGTTCCCTCAGCATAATAACCAAAACACTAAATGTACAGAACAAAGAAAGAGTATTAAAAGCTGCAAATGAAAAAGAGCAAGTAACATAAAATCAGACCTATTAGAGTTACTCCTAACTTCTCTATGGAGATTCTAAAAGCCAAATGAACCTAAGAAGCAAGCTGTTGTACCCATTTTATTATTTGACAAATTGGCTTCTAAACAAAACCAATTGGAAAAGATTGGGAATGACATTATGTACTCATCAAAGGAAAAACCCACCAAGGGGACATTTCAATTCTTAACATCTATGCCCCAAACACAAGGGCACCCATATCTGTAAAAGAAATACTACTACAGCTTAAATCACATATTGAACCTCACACACCGATAGTGGGAGACTTCAATACCCCACTCTCACCAATAAACAGGCCATCCAGACAAAAACTTAACAGAGAAATCAAATCAACCTAATATATTTATACAACATTTCACCCAAATACAAAAGAACATACCTTCTTCTCAGTACCTCATGAAACTTTCTACAAAATTGATCACATTCCCAGTCACAAAGTAAGTCTCAACAAATACAAAAATATTTAGCACCTTGAATCTTATCTGACCACCATGGATTAAAGCTGACTTCAACAACAGAAAGCTAACAAAAACATGGAAATTGAGCAACCCTCTACTGAATGAAAAATGGGTCAAGACAGAAATTAAGAAAGAAATTAGTTGGGCACTGGTGGCACACAACTTTAATCCCAACTTTGCTCTAGACACAAAGGCAGACTGAGCTCTGAGTTTGAGGCCAAACTGATCTACAGAATTCCAAGACAGCTAGGGCTACACAGAGAAATTCTATCTCAAAGAAGGAGGAAGAGAAAGAGGAGGAACAGAAGGAAGAGGAAACAAAAGACTTTCTAGAATTGAATGAATATACAAATACCAAAATTTGTGGCACACAACAAAAGTGGCTCTAAGAGATAAGTTCATGACACTAAGTGCCTACATAAAAAGTTGGAGAGATCTCAAACTAGTAAGTTCATAGCACACCTGAAAGTTCTAGAACAAAGAAAGAAAGAAATCTCACTCAAAAAGAGAAGAAATAGATAGCAAGAAATAATCAAACTCAGGGCTGGAATCAATAAAATGGAAATAACAACAACTCAAGAATCAATGAAACAGAGTTGTTTCCTTGAGAAAATCAATAAGATTGATGAACTTTATCTAAATTAATTAAAAGGTGGAGAGCAAATACCCAAATAAGGAATCAGAAATGAAAAAGGAGGATATAACAATAGACACTGAGGAAATCCAGAGAATCATAGGACATACTTTAAAAACCTGTATTCCACCAAATTGGAAAAATCAAAAGAAATGAATAACTTTCTCAATACATACCATTTACCAAAGTTAAATCAAGATTAGATAAACAATTTAAATAGACCTATGGGTTTCTAGTGAAATAGAAGTAGTCATTAAAAGTCTCCCAACAACAACAGCCCAGGGCAGAATTCTACCAGACTTTCAAAGAAGAGTTAATGCCAATACTCCTCAAATTATTCCACAAAACAGAAACAGAAAGAACATTACCCAATTCATTTTATAAGGCCACAGTTATCCTGATACCCAAACTACATAAAGACCCTACAAAGAAAGAAAGAGAATTACAGACTAATTTTCCCTTATGAACATAGATGCAAAATATTCAATAAAATACTTACAAACTGAATTCAAGAACACATCACCATGATCAAGTAGGCTTCATCCCAGAGATTCAGAGATGGATCAACTTATGAAAATTAGAAAATTCAATCAACCATATAAACAAACTGAAAGACAAAAACAAGAACAAAACAAAACAAAACAAAACCAACCATGATCATCTCCTTAGATGCAGAAAATATCTTTGACAAAATCCAACACGCCTACATGATAAAAGTTCTGGATTAAGGGTACATGGGACATACCTAAACATAATGAAAGCAACTTACAGCAAGTCCATAGCCAACATCAATTAAATGGAGAGCAAATCAAAGCAATTACAGTAAAATCAGGAATAAGACAAGGTGATCCACTCTCTCCATACTTAAAGTCTTACCTAGAGAAATAAGACAACTGAAGGAGATCAAGGTAATACAAATTGGAAAGGAAACTCCTTCAGCTTATAAACACTTCAAGGAAAGTAGCTGGATACATTTAGATGGATAAAATTTTTTTTTTTTTCACTTTAAACCATTTATTTCCCCCGGACGGATGATGGGCATCGCTACGGGTGGATAAACACAGAATACTTCGAGCAGCGAGGCTCGAAGAACAGCGGTGCAGGTAAGTGAGGAGGCCAGGACTCAAGCGAAGGTGGAACCGTTCCAGCCCACGTTGGCTGCGTTCATGTCGTAATAGTTGATGTAGACCCGGTCCGGGCTGATGTGCAGGCGATCGGACAGCAGGCCGCACAGCAGCTTGCAGTAGTTGCGGTTCTGGGCGCCACCGATCTTGCCGATGCTGTGCAGGCTGCAGAGGGCGCAGGGGTCGCTCGTGCCGCTAAAAGTCATGAGCTGATCCGGGACCACGTGCACTGCAATGTACTGTGCGGGCTTGCCGGTGGCCTGCGCCAGCTGCTGGGTGAGCTCGGAGAGAAACCCCTCTGGCACGGAGGCGCGAGGAACATTGGTGTTCACGATGAACATAGGCATGGTGGCGGAGGGACGGCGAGCGACGACCGGAGGACCGGGAAAAGCGCGGTCGGATAAAATTAACTAACAAAAATCAGTACCTTTCTATACACAAATGGCAAGTGGACTGAGAAAGAAATCAAGGAAACAAAACCTTTCACAATAGCCACAAATAATATAAAATATCTTGGAGTAACTCTGACCAAGCAAGTGAAAGACTTGTATGATAAAAACTTCAAGTTACAGAAGAAAAAAATTGAAAAAGATATCAGAAAATGGAAAGATCTTCTATTCTCAAGGATTGGTAGGATTAGCCTAGTAAAACTGGACATTTTACCAAAGGCAATCTACAGACTCAATGTAATACCCATCATGATTCCAACACAATTCTTCACAGATCTTGAAAGAATAATTTCCATCTTCATAACAATCCAGGATAGCTAAAATAATCCTGAATACTAAAAGAACTGTTGGGGGTATTATCACCCCTGATTTCAAGTTTTACCACAAAACTATAACAAATAATAATAATAGCAAAACAACAAAACTAGCATAGTATTGGCACAAAACCAAACACATTGATCAATGGAATTGAATTGATCCAGACATAAATTTATACACCTATGGGCACCTGAGTTTTAATAAAGAAGCCCGAAACACAGACTGGAAAAATACAGCATCCTCAACAAATGGTGCTAGCAAAATTGGATGTCTGCATGTAGAAGAATGCAAATAGATCCATGTATATCACCCTGCCCAAAACTCAAGTCCAAATGGATCAGAAACCTCAATATAAAACCAGAAACACTGAGCTTGATAGAAGAGAAAGTGGGGAATAGCCTTCAATGCATTGGCTCAGGAGATTCCTTTCTCAACAGAGCACCAACAGCTCTGGCACTAAGATCAACCATGAATAATTAGGATCTCATGTCACTGAAGAACTTCTGTTATGCAAAGAACACTGTCATTTGATTTGAGCAAAGCAGCAGCCTACAGAATGGGAAAAGATATTTACCAACTCCACATCCAATTAAAGGACTAATAGCCAAAATATATAAACAATCCAAGAAACTAGATATCAAGAAACAAACAATCCAATTTTAAAAATAGGATACAGATCTAAATAGAGAATTCTCAATAGAGGAAACTCAAATGAGAAACACTTACAGAAATGTCCAATATCCTAAGGGTAATGCAAGTCAAAACTACAACTTACACCCACCCACCAGAATGGCAAAAGTCAGTAACACAAGTGACAGCTCATGCTGACATGGATGTAGAGTAAGAGGAACACTCATCCATTGCTGGTGGGAATGAAAACTTGTACAACTGCTATGGAAATCAGTGTGGCAATTCCTTGGGAAGTGGGAATCGATCTACTTCAAGCTATAACCACTCTTGGGCATGTACCCAAAGGATGGTATCCTATCACAGAGACACTTGCTCAGCCTTGTTCATTGCTGCTCTGTTCATAATAGCCAGAAATCGCAAACAACCTTGATATTCCTCAACAGCAGAATGGATATTGAAAACAGTGGTACATTTACACAATGGAGTATCACTCAGCCATTAAGAAAAAAATCATGAAATTGTAGTCATAAGGATAGAACTAGTAAAAATAAATCATCCTGAGTGAGGTATCTCAGACCTAGGAAGACAAATATGGTATGTATTTGCTTATATGTGGATATCAGCTGTTAAGTTACTGACAACCAAGCTACAATCCATAGAACCACAGAGAGAAGTATAGAGTAAGAGACTAGAGGTACAGACAGATCTTGTTAGAAAAGTGAAATATAATAGATAGTTATGAAAGAAAGGGGGGTAGAGTGGGATGATCAGGTGGAGAGAGGGAGGAGAGGAGGGGTTGAGAGAGGGAATACAAAGAGAGACAGCTGAAATTAAGAGGCGTTTGAGGGCTAGTATAGAAACTTAATACAGTAGAAAGTTTCTAAAATATATACATATAAGGTAGCAATCTAAATAAAATTGCTACAGAATGGGGAAGAAAGAGTCCCAACTGGGCATAGTATGCCACCAAATGAAGCTTCCAGTCTTGGGATTGAGTTACATCTAAGTGAGTTGTTAATCAAGGGAATTCTCTAGGAGTCCCCAAACAACCCAGGCTGTTGCCAAGACAATAGGTTGTTCTTCATAGGCTGGCAGCAAGGACCCATTGCTGAAGACAACACCCACACAACTCATCAGACAGAAAAGTTGAACTGGTGCCTACATAGAGCCTTCACCCCCATATCCTAACATTTTTGATACAGGAAGTCACTCTGAATGCCACCAAAGGTTAAAACCTCCAAGTAACCAAGGAAGCCACAAAACCTTTAATCTACAATGGCATCCTGCCTGCAAGATATGCTAGGGCAATGATGGCACAAAGCTTGCTGGAGTAACCAACTAACACCTGATTTGACTTCAGGCCCACTCCATAAGATAGAGTCCATACCCAACCCTGTTTGGGTGACCAAGAACCAGAGACCAGATATCCCAAGGACCTAGGATAAAATCAAATATTACTTGCAGAAAAAAAAAAAAGCAGTGATAAAATGATTCCTAGTGATTTTCTGCTATACTTGTAGATCAGTGTCTTGTTCAGCCATCATCAGAGAAGCTTTTTCCAGCAGCAAATGGGAACAAAGACAGAGACTAAAAGCCAGATATTACTCAGAGAGTTAGAGACCTTGGAACACTCAGATGTAAGTGGGATGTCTGTATCCAACCCCTCCCCTCTAGTTCAGGGAACCCTGTGGAAGAGGAGGCAGAAAGCATAAAAGCCAGAGTGGATGGAGGTCACCAAGGAAGCAAGGCCTCTCAATCAATATGAGAAAAACTCATATGAATTCAGACTGAAGCAGCAAGCACAGGCCCTGCATGGGTCTGTGCCAAATATATCATGGCTTCTACTTTAGTGTTTTCATGGGATTCCTGAGTGTGCAAAGGAGTGTGTCTCTGATTCTTGGGTTTTTTTCCCTCTGTTGGTTTGTCTTATCCAACTTCAATGTGATTATTTTTTGTTTTATCTTATTAGTTTTTTATATTTTATTTTCTTTTAGAAGCTTGTTCTTTTCTATTGAGAGACAGACAGGGAACGGATCTGGACAAGAGGGAAGAGGGGAGGAACTGGGAGGAGTAGAGGGCGGGGAAACTGTAATCAGAACATATTGTGTGAGAAAAGAATCTATTTTCAATAAAGGGAAAAAGAAAAGGAATAAAATTAAGTGGGAAGCCAAAGCGCAACTAGAAATGTCTCCCAGTGACCCCGAGTCACAATTTAGAGCAGTTCCCGGGGCAGAACTGGGGAAGGAAGAACGTGTTACCTTTGACTGGACTATGCATGGGGGCAAGTTAGCCCTAGAAAATGGAGGGCCTGTCCAGCTCCTTAGACGTTACCATGCATATGTGACAATTGCCTGAAGGGAAAATGGCCCCTGGTTCCCAGCGCAGGAGTTGCAGGGAGGAGGGAAAGAGGCAACACGCCATAGCTGGGACCTTATTGTCCATCTCAAAAAAATTAATTGATTGTTCAGCTTGTGATTAGTCTGCTTTGGGTTATTCTGAGTTTTCAAAACAGGGGGCGGGGGGGAAGGCACACGATTAAAGATATTGATCACTGTGAATTCTAAATCCATCCTCAGACTCTCAGTGAGGCCAAGGGGTTTGCCGGAGAAAAGGTCAAATCGAAACCGCTTTCATTGTCCTACTACCCAGCCTTCCAAAGAGAAGAGACAAGACATGGGAGAAGGGAGCTGGGGGCGGGACAGGGCGGGGGGGGG
>NW_022196894.1:28330253-28337674 GCF_008632895.1 Mastomys coucha | reverse complement strand
TAAGGAAGAGAAGGACCAGGTAATCACAAGGTAAATTATTTCTTGTTTAAAGATAATATTGCATCTGAACTCATTTTTTTTTTAAGATTTATTTATTTATTATATGTAAATACACTGTAGCTGTGTTCAGACACACCAGAAGAGGGCGTCAGATCTCATTACGGGTGGTTGTGAGCCACCATGTGGTTGCTGGGATTTGAACTCAGGACCTTTGGAGGAGCAGTCAGTGCTCTTACCTGCTGAGCCATCTCTCCAGCCCCTGAACTCATATTTTAAGATACCGATTTCACTCTTTCTCCACATCTCTGATACTTTCCTAGCAAAGTTGATCAGTGCTAACTCTACATGTTCTCCACAAACCGCCTCCCAGCCATGTGTGGTAAGTGCCCATCCTCCTCCAGCCAAACCCTAAGAAACTAGCCTGTTGTGTGACTCTTTTCCCGGCATGTGGAGGAAGAACAAGGAAACAAAAGAGTTCTTCTTCCAGGATAGCCATGAGGGAAACTGTCCTTACAATCTGTCTCACAGTAGTGTGGACTCTGACTCTCTGCCCTGGGGACGTGATGGGCTAAGAAAACAGAAAACCAGGATTGCACTACATGCCACATAGATGTCCATTCCCTGCAGGAACCTGAGCCCAAGAGGACAGCATGGAGCCCAGCTCAGAGAGAGTGACACCAGTGTCAGGCAGGGACTACTCTTCAGAGGGACTCCCCATGACCACAGACACACAGAGCCCCAGCAATACCCTGTGCTGAGCTTGACTGTACCAGTCATGACACCAAATCAGAAAACTGGCCTGAGCCTCAGCAAATGGGAGATTAACCCACAAAAGATTTAAACAGCTCAGAGGATTGAGCGAGCATTGAGAAAGGGCCAACGAGTGCAGCCAGTGATCTCAGGGAGTTTGCTGGGAAGAACAGAATCTAAGGTAGGAGTTTGTAAGGATTCAAGAGGGAAAGAGTGAAGACTTCAGGTGAGAGTCTTATCCTAAGAGCCAAGTTCTGAGGGCTTGAGCAGGTGGCCAGGGGTCTAGTGCCATGGGAAGAAGCTGGAGGAAAGCAATCTGGTGCCACATAACGCAAGGGAAGGGAGGAGCTAGGACAGGAGCTATGGTTCCAGCTCTGGGATGATGATTTCCTTCCGATGACTCTGTTAATGTCATGTGGGACAAGATCATTGGTCACAGTGATAAGATTCCACTCTGTCCCTTCACAGAGAACGACAGCTGGATCCTCAGAACTTCAGAGGACCACCAGACAAGGAGGAGCAGCAGAGGAAGCAAGGTCTGAAGAACCCAGGGCTTTTGCAGAAGAGAACAGAAGGACCAGTCATTGCCTGATGAATGTTGACATAGGGGTAATGAGAGAATAAGGCAGCCTTGTTGAGCTCCCCATACCCCAGGCCTGCTCCTATCCCCTGCCTAGTTTCTCTAGTCTTCTGCCTAGAGAGCACAGACCTGGTGTCAAGTATCTACAGCAGAGTGAGAGAGGGCCTGTGTCTCACTATGTGCTTCAAGAATTCTCTCTCTGTACACCAAAGTGGCATCCTACTGCCTCTCACTGGGCCTAGTGACCCTCTGGTTAAAGTCCTTTCAGGTAAATAACTTAAAGAATAAAATGCCGTTCTCCCACAGGTGCTGGAAGGTGGAGAGGAGCTGGGGATGAGAGAGGTATAAGGCCTAGTTATAAGGGAAAAGTAGAGAGCAGGCACAGTGCCTCATCCCTCTGCACATGTTTGTATCCAGGCTCCTGAAGCTTGGACAAGAGGCAAGTTCATGGTGTGCAGTATGGTCTTTTGGCACAGACCCCAGTCCATGGGCTTCTCACCCTAGGATGATAGGGCTATTTAGAAATTGGGTTGAGCCAGCAACTTGGACTGCTCAGCTGTAGGGGAGATACCACGTCTGGCATGCAATTGGAAGGTTTTGACCCACCCACCTGCCTACTCACATCTCTGCTTATGGGGCCATGCCCATAGAGACAGGGAACAAGGATGTATCCCTGCTTGTTGTTCCCAATTATAAAAAGAGACAGACATGTGCCATCACATCTGGTACTTAATATTGTTTTTTAAATGGCTCAAAATGATGCATGTATAATTAAAAACAAGAGTGCTCACTAAGAGCTTAGACAAAGCTCCCTCCTTCCCCAGCCTAGCTCCAGTCCCCCCAAAGCAACTATTTACACTGCCCATGTAGTGGAGAGACGGTACCTCCCCGTAGCCATATCCACACATCTAGCTTATATTATTAGTTCTTGAATCATTAACTTTTGACATTGTTCATTGTCTTGATAGATAGAGATTAGTATTTACTCCTCCCAACAGATCTGAAGCCTTAGATTTAGTCCTTTTAAGGGTGAGTTTGATTAATATAACCCATGTGTTGCCCAATGGGCCAGCCACATATACAATAGTGTTCCCGTAAGACTCAACTTAAGCTGAAAAATGCCTGTCATGGAGTGATGCCCTGGGTATCAGAGTTCTACAGGGTAACACATTTGTTTGTGTGTTTGTAGTGATGCTGATGTAAACACACCACTGCACTGTCAGTCATAAATGGACAATGGATGCTTAACAAAATACACATGATCCTTGCAAATGAATGTGTTCCTCACTTAGATATTTACTATACTGTACCTTTATTGTTATTCTACAGTGGGCTCATACTTACAAATTTTTCTCTTGCACTTGACTTAGTCTCTCTCTTTTTTTTTTTTTTGGTCACTGTGAGTCTAGAAGCAATGGTCTATTCTTTGTCTCTGAGTGTGTGCATATGCATATCCTATATATACCATACCAAAGACTCCAGCACCTAGGTTTGTGAAAGCAGACTATATAGTATTTACACAATGATAAAAATCACCTAATGACATATTTCTCTGTGTGTATCCCAGCTGTTAAGCAATACATGGCTGGATTTGAACCTCTATTGCTTGTTTAACTAACTGTAGATTCTCCTTTCCTCTCACTGTGGCCCACGGTGGTGGTAGAGCATCTCTTTCCAACCTTCTGTTTTGTTGGCTGTGGCCTAGTGGCCCTCAGCCTCCTCCTGAACTGACTTGTGGTTGGCAAAGTGAGATTTACCATGGTAACCTTGAGAGATCCTGGACATGAGGGGAGTATGCTAGTTTAAGTGTTGAATGTCTCCCAGAAGTCCATGTGTTCAAGGCTCAGTCCCCAGGTTAGCCCTACTGAGAGGTAGTGGAACATTTGTAAGGAAGTTAATGGGTAGTCCTTTCTCCATTAAGGATGTGCTCTCAAAAGAGGTGGTGGGGCTAGGGGTCTCATCTCTTTCTTTTGCTTCCTGGCCATGCAATGGATAGTTTACTTTGTCATATACTCCCTTCCCTACTAGCGACTCAAAGAAAACCATGAGCCAAAACAAACCTCTTTAAAACTTAATTATGTTGGGTAATTATATATGTGTGTGTGTGTGTGTGTGTGTGTGTGTGTGTGTGTGTGTGTGTGTAGCAACAGAAATCTGATGGATACAAGAAGTAGCAGAGGTTTACACCGAGACAGCGTTCCCTGGGCTGTCTTTATGCTACACCAACAAAGCTAGAGGTCTGAATCCAGGAACTGCACCCTGATTCACTCATACACCCATAGGCACTGAAACTGATTGAATAAACACTTCCATAAGCCACATTCACCCTCGTCCCCCAAGGAGCACTCAACTCTCTGCCTTCCTGGGCCCTTTAGATGCAACATTTGCTTTCTCACGTTGATGGATCACAAGGAAATCCAGGCACCCGCATTCACCTCCTATGCTCATCAAGCTACCTCTGAGGACCCTACCCCTCCCTTCCTGTGATGAAGGGACTGGCCGACTCAAGATGTTCTCGGGCTCTGTCTGTGGCCTAGCTGCCCCAGCTGCTGGCAGGATAAGTTGAGACTCCATTTCTTCCTTCCTTTTTGCACACTGTATGTTTTTCATGGCCCTTTATGGAAACAGTAACACAGGCAGACAGTCCCCTGCACCTGCTGCCAAGTTCTTTCTGCCCTATCAGCCAACTTCCTCCAATTCACTTATTTAAAGGTTGACTTTATCAAGTTAGTCCTTGAATGCTATGTATATACATAGATCAGCAAAAGTGGATTACAACTAATACATTTTTAGGGTGCAGGGTGTGTGTACCATTTGTATGCCTGAGCAAGCGTGGAGGTCAGAGGAGGATGTTGGATGCTCTGCTCCATCATATTCTTCCTTGAGGATTGAGTTAAAAGCTCACTGATCAGCTATAGCGGCAAGGACAAATAGTTCCAAGAATCTGATGGCTCATCCCTCACCCTCCAGCTCCACCCCCAATGCTAGAGCTAAGGGTGTGCATTGCTACACTCAGCTGGCTTAGGAAAGTGCTGGGGTTCTGAACTCAGGTCCCCCTGCTTGCATGCAATGACTTGCCTTGCTGACTAAGCCATATCCCTGGGCCCAGTGCCTTTTATTAAAATAAGTCAACATCTAATAAAACAATTTCTTCGTAATGCTTCTGCTAATAAGACAATTGGTAGATCAGGATGGGAAAAAAACTCCTTCCCATGGTGTTGCTAGATGTGCTTGCTGAGTGCCCTTTGTCCTGAGTCACCCTGGGGTGCTGGGCACTCTCATGCTTGGTCCTCACTATAATCTGATGGGAAGCTTGTGAATATCCCATGATGCTCAACTTTCAGGGAAAGTGAGAGGCGCTGCCCCAAGGGCAGGAGGTGTTTTGTAAATTTTGACATCTTCCAAGGCATTAGATAGGACCTCCTGCACACAACCAGTGCACTGGTGTTTGTTGAGAGAGCAAAATTGCCAAGATCACAGAGCCAGTTAGATTTATGAGTTGCTAATCAAATGTTCCCTTCACTAATCTAAGCTCCCTTTTGTCTGAGGGAGCCAAAGGCTCTGAAAAACAATAAACAGATTTTGCAATACTGCAAAAATATTGCAAAACTACAACCCTGCAAAGGAAAATAAACCAGAAGAAGCACACAAAAGAAAACAAATTTTAAACAAAGCTGAGAAGTTTCCAGAAATACATATTGCTCCCTATTCTCTGACCGCCTCCCCCACTGTATCTTAAATGGAATTAATGGTCTGTGATGAGCAACCATGGGAAGAAATGATCCATTTTTACAGCAGGGCCCCATGGTCCTCCCATCCATGGTAAACAATGCCATTGTCGGTGGCAGCCATGACACCTAGGTCCCCTGCCTCCCCCCCACCAGGTATCCTTGGTCATGATCTCCTCCCCACCTCTCACATGTGACTGGACAGGCCCATCTCATGGAAACAGGGATGGAATCTATGTATCACACTCCAGGGTGTGGGAGCTAATGCAGTCAAGACCCAGCCCAGAGCTGCTGTGGTATATTAGTATATTATGTCCATCAATCACCCACGCCTGCTGAGAAGCCTGCCTGCAGCTTGCTGGGATAAGCATTAGAGGTGCTTCTAGAAGAAACAAATGTTATCTGAGTTTTAACTACTCTTATGTCTCCTTCAGCACACTCTGTGCCACGTGACTAGGCTTTTGCTTTTTTGGCCCTTCTGACAAAAATAATTGCTTCAAGTATATCATGAAAGTGCCCTAGAAAAGACCTGCACTCCTGAAGTTTGTCTTTATTTTCTCTTCTCTCTTCTGCTGCAGGTCCTATGCTCCCGCCTTCCTGATGTCCAACACTCCCTGCCCCAGGAAGGACAATAAAGAGGGGCTACATAGTCCAGTGGAGGGACACGCATCCAGTTCTTCAATGAACAAACAAAACCCACCTGATAAATCACATGCTTGCCCCGCAGCTCGGGATTGCTATTATCCAAATGCACGCAGTACTTTTCATTAACTAAGCCTTTGGTCCGAATTCTGTCACTCAATATCTATGCCAACCCTTTGAGGAACATGGTCACATGTTTTATTTATTATTTCAGGTACCATCATTCAATAAATGGTATAATCATTTTATGACCCCAGGAAGAGAATTTTATTAATTTCATTTTGTACTCAAAACTCCAGAAAACAAATTGACTTCCCCATGGGAAACAGCTTGGAGTCCACGGCCTGAAGGAACTGCATCTAAGAGCATGCACATCAGCTCAGAAAGACACTGGAGTTCACACTACACATAGAAGCATCTCTCGTCCGGATTTGCCTTTTAGTGGACATCAAAAGATCAGCAGGACCTCTCTCCTAGGAAGAGACCTAGTCCTCCACAAAGCCCCCACTCCACCCCGCCCCGGGTGAGCAGCCTGGCTGCATGAATGTGCTTGTCTCAAGCATGGGGACACTCACTAAGGACACCTGCTCCCTCACAGAAGTCAACCTGAGCTCCTGGAAGAGCTTTGATGGAGCTTTAAAGACTGGTAGGCCTGCATTTGAATCCCAGCTTCAGACTTAAGCTAAAGCCACCTATCCTGTCTGGGCTTCCAGTTTCCTCCTCTTAAACTGGAGGAAATACTGCTCATGCCAAAGAACTCTTTTATAGTTTAGAGATAAGTGGGTATTCATTAAGTGCTGTGTTTGGGGGTGCCAATGGAGGCAGCGCTAGGATTCATCTTCCCCAAATGGTCCAAGTTCATGGAGACTATTTGAACTTAAGCAATAATTCCAGCAGATTGCCGTTGGCAGTAGAATATTGGATTTCTCAGCTGGGTTTGGAGGCCAACTGTTGTTATTATAAATATTTTAAAAATTAAAATCATACAGAGAAACCCTGTCTCTAAAAACCAAAATAAATAAATAAATAAATAAAATCATGTATAACAAACTATTTCAAATTCAAATATTTAAATGATGATACCTCCCTCACTTTGAACTAAATAGGAAGCCTGCATATGTCAGGACATGATGGTTAAGGAAGCAGCCATTTTCCTCTATCCTAGTGACAATGCTCATGGCTTAGATTCTAGGAGGCCAGGGAATATTTAAGCACAAGCAGCTCAAATCACAGTCTAATTAGTTTCTTGTACTCAGTGAAACCAAATTGGGAACACACTAAACTCCCAAATAGCCTGGTAATTGGAACAAACCCCCAAGTTACAACAAATTTTATCACAACAAAATTATAATTCTGTTTCTCCTTCCCTAGAAAATAATAATTCTGAAGTCTCACAAACTCTCATCCTGCTTCCTGTCTGCCTCTTCATCCTTCTCTCCAATCTGATCCATGTGTTCAGCTAAAAGCTAAATTTTCCGACCCTGTGCCAAGGCTGGCCTGTTCAGAGCACAGTGACAGCCAGCTCCAGTTGCCTTACACTGGCATGCCCTCTGCCAAACCTGTCATATGTTGGAGACTTCAGACCCTGCCCTCTAGGGAGCCTTAAGCCATGGAGAAGGATGGAGCTGTGTACAGCCCAGCCCAGCCCAGCACAGCACAGCCCAGCACAGCCCAGCACAGCACAGCACAGCCCAGCACAGCACATGCATAGCCCAGCCCAG
>NW_022196894.1:28327882-28329721 GCF_008632895.1 Mastomys coucha | reverse complement strand
ACAGCACAGCACAGCACAGCACAGCACAGCCCAGCACAGCCCAGCCCAGCACAGCACAGCACAGCACAGCACAGCACAGCACAGCACAATGAAGATGCCCTCAGAGGAGGATGTGCAGAAAGAGAAGTACTACTGAGTTCAACCAGGAGAGGCAAGGCGTTGCAGAAAGGAGGCAGGTGTCATTTGATTTGGAATTTAAAAAGGAACAAAATTTCAAGATGGCAACTTGAAAAGAAGAGTCCAGTCACCATGGGTAGAGTACACTTCAAGCTGCAAAGACCATGCCACTGGCTAGTGTTTATTGAGAGGGAGTTAGGGAGTGGGCAGAACAGATCTTATATGTGCAGTTCCTATATGAAGGTAAGGCCACATATAAAGGTAAAGACAGTGGCTCTGCCTTCTTTAGTGAATAATCTTTTTATTGCTCATAAATTAAGCTCTTGGTGCCTGTGCCATGAGGCTTGGGTCTGGAATGGAAAAGGGACAGGAGCATCCTCAGCTGTTAAGAGCCGTCCCAACAGTGCTGTTCAGGTCTACAAGGCCAAGGCTAGAGAGAAATAGAGAGCTAGCTCTGGTGCATTAGAGAGCACCTGGTGAATTATGTGTCCATTAGCCAAGTGGCCCGAGGCCTTATGATTCGCTCTTTTTCTAAATCAAAAATAATAACAGTAACAGCTCACCATTTTCTCCTGCTGCTGGGCAGAGTGAGTATTTCATCTGTCATTAAACAATTACCTCTGTTCCCAGAGACACTCTGCTCTAAACCTCGGGACGCAGGCGCAGAAGCAAATCCACACTTCGATCCTGACCCACCTACTCCGACCCAACCCCAAGGAGTAGTTTAGTTGCTCTTTACCACAGAAGGCTGGCATCAGCCAGCTCAGGAGGGAGGCTGATTATTTCAGTACAGAAACCCTTTAGGGCGGGATCAGATATCCCAGTCTTAAAACCAAAGGGCCCCAACTGGATGAGGTCCCTCTTAATTCCTCCTGAAGAAGGTCTTCCCCATTCCAATCTGCTGCACCCTTTGCGGTGCCCCCTTCCTGAGCCTCGGGGTGTTGCCAACTGGCTGGGACAGCAGAGAGGTGACATGGAGGCGAGCATGTCTTTTGCAGAGTAAGAAAGGGGTTTCCCTCTAGTCAATGCTCCCAATGTCAGACAGTCCGTGCTGAAGCCCAAACAAGAGACAGGAATACTGATTCACCCCCAACCAATGGGGTGAATCAGCCCATGATAAGCTAGAACATTTCAAAACATGGATGAAACATACAGAATAGGAGGAAACTAGTCATCCCCAAACCTTCAAGATGACAGATCCTAATGTCACAGATACACAGAGGGCTGCCATGATGGGGACCTGGGCCATTTCTTACGACAGAGTTCTCCAGTTAACAGTAACCCTGTATTGAGTCAATATCCCTTGGAAGAGCCCTGATCCATATCTGAGAGGCCAGGAATCCTAATGTGCCATTAGGCAGAGATCTTGCCTCCTAGTGTTGAAGTCTCATCTCCCATCCCTCTGCGTTTGTTTTATTAGTCTCCCTTTTCTTTCTCTGACACACTCCCACAAATGGTATTTTTTTACAGCATGGATTGATTAATTTGCAAGACAACTAATTGTTTGTCGCTTATTTGTGAGTATCCATAAGCAATTCAAACAAGTGGCTTCAAAGGATATATATATATGTATATATATATATATATATATACATATATATATACATATACATATATGTATATATATATATATGTATCAGTATATTTCACTGTATATCTCTCCTCCATCAGACCTCCCTTTTCCCTACACCTTTGGCAAACTCTTTATGACTTTATAGCTTT
>NW_022196894.1:28323883-28327872 GCF_008632895.1 Mastomys coucha | reverse complement strand
TTCTCAAGACAGGGTTTCTCTGTATAGCCCTGGCTGTCCTGGAACTCACTCTGTTAACCAGGCTGGCCTCGAACTCAGAAATCTGCCTGCCTCTGCCTCCCAAGTGCTGGAATTAAAGGCGTGGGCCACCACTGCCCGGCAACTTTATAGCTTTTAAAGAACATTTAACTTTATTGTTATATTTAGTTGTTTCTAAGTAGTAAATAATTTAGTAGCCAATAGTTTCCCAAGTCTTAATTTTATTCACTATTCTAGAGCTGTAGAGACAGGGGAGATGGTTCAGAGGGTAAGAGGGACGAGCTTTTTTAATTACTCTTTGCATGTAAACCCAGTGCATCTGTTACATAGTATTCATGTATACTAAATTTAGTGCTATATAGCTATGGCTCCCTTACTTTTACTGTCACAATTCATGTATCCAATATCATGCCATCTTAGGGTTACTATTACTATGATGAAACACCATGACCAAAACAAATTAGGGAGGAATAGATTTATTTGGCTTACTCTTCCACATCACAGTTCATCATCAAAGGAAACCAGGACAGGAACTCAAACAGGGCAGGAGGAACCTGGAGGCAAGAGCTGATGCAGAGGCCACAGAGGAGACCATGAGCAAGGTTACTGGCTTGCTCAGCCTGCTTTCTTACAGAAGCCAGAACCTCCAGCCCAGGGGTGGCCCCACCCACCATGGAACGAGCTCTCCTGTATCAATCACTAATTAAGAAAATGCCCCATAGGCTTGCCTTCTGGAGGCGTTTTTCTCAGAGGAGGTTCCCTCCTCTCTGATGACTCTAGCCTATGTCAAGTCGACATAAAACTAGCCAGGATGCATGTCAAAGGGCATGGCTGTTTCTGTGTCACCCCCTTCTTTTAATAGGAGGAGTGCTGCTGTAACATGGTTGTATGAGAACAGCATTTTTCTTATGTGTATGCCTAGTGGTGAAATTGCCGGGTCACTGAATGCATTGCAATTTTGTAAGATAATTACTAAATTACTTGTCAAAATAATTATACCAATTTGTACCACAATGAGGACAATGCAAGAGATCCAGCTAATGAAAATATTCTCCCACCCATGTCTTCCCAGACTTTGCCTTTGCTGTCATCAATGCATGCACAGCAGTGAGAATTAATTGCATTGCTAAACTATTTTAATATAGAAACACCCACTAAAATTCTTAAATGGAACTGCTCTTTAATACAGGAGTATTACTTTGTAAAAAATATTTTAATCATATTTATCTATTTATGTGTGTGTGTGTGTGTGTGTGTGTGTGTTCACACACATGTGCCAAGGTATGTGGGTGGAAGTCAGAGGACAATTTGCTGGAAATCAGTTGTCTTTTTCCACCATGTGGGTCCTGGGGATAGAACTTGGGTCATCGGGTTTGGCAGCATGCACCTTTACCCAATGAGCCATCTCACTGGCCCCCAAGGGATTGGTTTTGAGCATCTGTGTTCTGCTAAAATAAATGTTAAAGTAAGTGCACAGGAGTGAATATTAAGAACAGCTATTGTATTGCCCTTTCTTTCATATTTCTGAAATAATCAAAATACCCATTGATGAGAAACTGGTTGACTAAATTATGGAAGCTCTATATGCAGATTAAAATACAGTCGTGACCAACACCATTAAGGTAGACTGGGAGGGCTTGCTGAATGGTGTGAAGTGGAAAAAAAGCGAGTTCTAGAAGCGTGGGTGTGGTGCGACCATCCTGCTGGCCTTTTCTGCTGAGAGGAAAGGACGCTAGAGATGCTCTTATTTGTTTGTGAATACAAAAGGAAACATGTGGGAAACAACAGGCCCAGGCACTCTGAGGAGAGGGGGCAGGGAGCAGAAGGTGACCTTGCCAAGACAGTAACTCCAGTCCCTGCAGCAGCTTCTTCCAGGCCTTCAGTCTGCTCTCTTGCTACCACCTCTCTGGCTCCCATGGTTCAGTCTTCATATCCCCACATGATAAGATCAAAACCCCTTATCCTGCCATTTAATACTGTCGGGAGCTGGCGCAGCCAACATCTCTACAAACCTCCATGTGTAGAAAGTGAAGCCAGTTACACTCGGTCATCCTCCTTGCCTGGCTCCTCTGCTGCCCTCCCTCCCTCTGCCCGAAACACTGTTTGTTCTTCAGAATCTGGCCAAAGGCCTGAAGCTACTGTGGTTCTTCTGAGAAACAGGAGCTAAGTGCTGTTTTGCTTGTGCAAACCAGGTGCAGGGGCCTCAGCAGGTAGCTTCTTCAATGCTTTCCCTCTAGGGCACACCCTACAAATAACCCTGACCCAAATTCGGTTCTGAGACTCAAAATTCATGGAGAGATACCTCCAAACACCTTGCTCCTTGCTTGACTCAGGAGATCTTATTTTTAAAGCAAATCTCATCTTTCCCAGTTCTGTATCAGCTAAGAAAAGACAAAGGAATAAGACACACGGAGAGCCGGGCAGTGGTGGCGCACGCCTTTAGTCCCAGCATTTAGGAGGCAGAGGCAGGCAGATTTACGAGTTCGAGGCCAGCCTGGTCTACAGAGTGAGTTCTAAGACAGCCAAGGCTATACAGAGAAACCCTGTCTCAGAGGGGAAAAAAAAATGACACACAGAGATAAAGATCTGTGGATCGGAGGTAGACCTTTCTCTGTGGAACTTGCTTCCAACTGCAGAACTTTTAAAGTAGAAACTGGATGGATGGGCCAAGGGCACAAGGTTCCTGGAGATTGGCCATGGGGCCTCCAGCAGACAACCCACCCAACAGGAAGTGAGAAGAACCACAAGGCCCAACCACTGTTTACTTTCCAATAACCAGGTGAACTTGCTCCTTTGATTCTGAAGAGAGAAGCCAGAGGTGTCGCTCTTTTCTACATGGGCGCAAGTATGACCTTGCTCAGGAGATTGGGTCCTGTCCCTAGAGCCAAACTGAGTAGGCAGGACAGGTCCTAAAAGGAAAGGTGAAAAGAAACAAGGGCCAAAAATCCTGTTGAGCAAGTTGGATGTCCGCACCCCTGCAGGTCTCCCTCCAGAGTACAGGTGCCCCCAGCAAGGCCACCTGAGTTAGCTTTGCTGTTCATCTGAGCCTATGCCTTGCTCTACAGAGCACCTCGCCACTCTCTCATGTGCGCATCTGAGTGGATGGGTAGACTGGACAATGATATAGACACAGCACCCAGTAGACTAGAATAAATGACCCAAGGTGACAGAGATGGCACAATCACAACTCCCAGGGCCTGTCTCTGAGATCTTCCTTCCATACCCTTTCTCCTGACCTGGGAAGAGACAGGCAGGAGTAAAGAAGAGTCTCTTATTAGCCAGAACTTGCCAGCATCCACAATAGTGTCTGGATTTGATGATTGAATATGGGGAGGATTCCCAGATGGAGCAGTCTCTGGATTGTCCTCCCTTCAGTCTCTGCTCCATAGTTTGTCTCTGAAAATCCTCCCATGGGTATTTTGTGCCCCCCTTTTAAGAAGGAACAAAGTATCCACACTTTGGTCTCCCTTCTTCTTGAGTTTCTTGTGGTTTGTGGATTGTACTTTGTGTATTCTGATCTTCTAGTCTCCTGAGAGGCTCTGACAGTACCCGACTAATACAGAAGTAGAGGCTCACAGCCATCCATTGGACTGAGTACAGGGTCCCCAATGAAGAAGCTAGAGAAAGGACCCAAGGAGCTGAAGGGTTTGCAGCCTCTTAGGACGAACAACAATATGAACTAACTAGTACCCTCAGAGCTCCCAGGGACTAAACCACCATCCAAAGAGTACACATGGTGGGACTAATTGCTCCAGCAGCATATGTAGCAGGGGTGGCCTAGTCGGTCATTAATGGCAGGAGAGGCCCTTGGCCCTGTGAAGGCTCTATGCTCCAGTGTAGGGGAATGCCAGGGTCAGGAAATGGGAGAGGGTGGGTTGGTGAGCAAGGGGAGGGAGGAGGGAACAAGGTTTTTTGGGGAGGGTTGTTTTTGTTTGTTTTATTTTATTTTATTTTATTTTTTTCTTTTTTTT
>NW_022196894.1:28299184-28323873 GCF_008632895.1 Mastomys coucha | reverse complement strand
ACTGGGAAAGGAGATATCATATGACATGTAAATAAAGAAAATATCTAATAAAAAAAGAAGAGTCTCTTGTGGGAGACTGAGTTCAGCTTCCTTGAGATGAGAGGCTGGCCTTCACCCTGTGTCCCTAACCCTGTGTCCTTCTGGCCTATGCCTGTATCCCCAGCATCCTAACTCTGTGCTGACTTCCTCAAGTCAGCCCCCTCAGCAAGGACAGGGGAGAGCGGCAGCTTAATGTACTATCTAATGACCTAAATTGGGAAGAAAGTCATAGATACAACCTTTCTCTGGGATCTCTGAAAATGCCGCTGTAGGGTTTTGGCTCATCAATGAGCAGGTGTCTTGAGATAGGAGACTGCAATCTAGAGCAGTGATTTTGTAGGCCAAAAGGCTTGGCTTATAGTAATGGCTGACTGGAGAAAAAAAAAAAAGCAGTAAAGCTGGAGTGAAAACATAGAACAACATCAGGAAGGCGAGGAGAAAGCTGTGCATGAGTTTTAAGGGCAGTTCCAAACCAAGGCTCCAGAGCAGTGGTTCTCACCCTTCCTAATGCTGTGACCCTTTAATACAATTCCTCATGCTACGGAGACCCCCAACCATAACCTTACTTTCGTTGCTGTTTCATAACTGTAATTTTGCTACTGTTATGAATCAGAATGTAAATATCTGTGTTTTCGACAGTCTTAGGTGACCCCTGTGAAAGGGTCGTTGGACCACCTGGGACAAAGGTTGAAAACTACTGCTGCACAGGTCCCCTCCAGCAGTTTTATATGTTAGTAGAGAACTTGGACAATTTGTTAGCCATTATTGATTCAGTCAGAGTGTACTGATTCTGTCAGAGTATTTTCTTTAAAAAAAAATTACATTTATTTATTTGTATGTGTGCATGTAAGTACATAAGCTCATGTTGTGTGTCATAGATGACACACACGCGGACGTCAAAGGACAGCTGGTTGGAATTGGTTCTCTTCTTCTACCATGTGGGTTCTGGGGATGAAACATCAGGTGTCAGGCTTGGCAGCAGGCACCTCTTAGCGACCTCACTGGCCCTCCCCAAGTATTCCGAGTGCATACCTCCACAGAGTTTTATAGCCCCTGTTCCCATTGCACCTTGAACACACCTATAGAATGAAGTGCCCGAGCTAAGGGTCACACACAACACAGGACAGACACCAGGTCTTTCCCCTGCCTGGGTTCCTGGCTCCTTTCCCAAATTCTCTGAATCGCCAAAGGGATCTCCAACTTTTTACGGGCTCTTCTTGTTTAGAAACACCATAGATTGGTCACGGTTTACCCAGGAAGGGCTGGAGGCTCTAAAGCTCCCAGGGACCTTGCCTGGACCTGCTGACAGAGGGGAAGCACCTACAATAAAATGTTAGGTACAACGGGGGGACCCAGTCACACATCCAGTGACCTCCTAACAGGGAGGCTCTGGGGTCCTCTCCACTCTCTGGGCCTCAGTTTCCTAGTAGAATTGCTGGAGTTAAAAGACAATGTTTGATAGTCACAAGTTCTCATGGACAGATGTCACCCCGGCTTCTCAAGATCTGCCTGCCTGTGGTGTCTCAGGACTAGCTCCAGTCACGATTCCAGCAATCCTGATAAAATAATGCTCCTCTGAAATGTTCGGTGATAAGTTAATTTCCAAGTTCGTGTGCTTCTGTGGCAGGAGGCACCATTTAGTGAATTACTTCTTTCTCTAACCACTCAGTGCCCTGGGAGAGCTCGTTCCCTTCGCAGAGGTGAGCAATTTACTCCTGTGAGCTCAGCCTCACCAGGCCTCCAAAGCTTTGGAAAATTACCCAAGCCTCATCCCTGCCCCCAAGCACACTGAACAAAATCCTCCAAGGCTGTTTGGCTGATTGCTAGTTCCCTACTGAGCATTTACGAAACACCTTCTGGGTACAGAGCCCGGCATGCAGCACCTGGCAAATAGGAAAGACAGATGTGCCAAGCCTCCAATGACTGGCAAATAAACTCCGGACATAAAACAAGCCCCAGAGTGCGGTCAGCATTCCTTTCGTGAGGCCCTGGGCCAGCTCTCCTTCTCTAGCTAAAAGGCAGGGCACTGGGATATTTATCTCCTGTAACGATCCCCTTCAGTCTTCTCAAAGACTACTCTAGACGCAACAAGCAATTCCAGAGGACTAAGAAAGGAGTTGCCTGGCCCACTGAAGCCAGTCCTCCCTGCCCCGAGCATACACTATTTCTCCCATACTATTGTGAACCTCTGCTCTCCTCCTCCTCCTCTCTCCCTCTGTACCGCCTTCCTCGGCTGCCCCCAGCAACCCAAAGCTTTCCCTGACTCCTGTTGCAACATAGGCTAGCAAGATCTTTGAGCCTCTGAGTTGTTAGATAGGAGAGTATTGTGTCTTTGGGGGTCTCTTTCCTTTCAGACCGTAGGAAGTAGAGTCAGCCAGTAGAGTTCAGAGCTTCCAGGTAGAGTTCAATCTGAACCACCGAGTCCACCTCCCTCTTTCCAAAGTGCGCCCTACCCAGGGTGATTCAGGAAGCAAAAGATGAGAGAAACAAGGCCTGAAGTTGGTTCTTTCTGCAATCAGGCAGAGGAATTTTCTAGAATGCATGTGTAATGGTTTTATTGGCATGTGTCTCTGGCAATGCTTGTGTACCTTGGATGAGGTACCAGCTACAGAATGAAGAAAAGGGGCCTTCTGGGAGTTTGCAGTAGAGCAGGGTGTATCCGTGGTTATACCAGATTAGAGCCTGTCCAGGGCATCACAGGGAAGCATCAGAAAAGGGGTAACGTTTGGGTAGGTCCTGGTGCACTGGAAGGAGATGTGGGGAAGCCTATCCCATAGGATACAGCTGCATGCATAAAAAGCATCATGATCAGAAAGGCACCAGAGTCTGGTTCAGAGGCTTGGAGCTGACAACGCAAGAACAGAGTGAAGCAGGCCTTAATGGGAACCAAATACTGGACCATAACTTGAGCACTGCAGCTTAAGTTTATTCCTCAAGGCTCATCCAGTACCACCAAGCTTCCCCAAGCAATGCCTCCTCAACTGCAGATGTTCTTGTACCCACCTCCACGACTCCCGCAAGGGCTGACTCGGTCATGAGAAGTTAGAAAGCCACACGAGCTCTTGGTGTCTCTCATTAGAGCATTAAGATTGATAGGTAATACTGCAAACCTGGCCAGGAACCCACAGTTGGGGTACTCACAGGCCCCAGGGGTGAACCTATCATTAAAGTTATTATGCTAAATGGACATAGTAGGAAACCCACCCTCTAAATCTGTATCTCTTGACCCATAGATTACTGCAGCTCTCAGGAGGCCTCATCAGAGAAGTTTCTTTATGCAGTGGAAGGTGATGAGTGTAGAAACTCACAACTAGTCAAAGTGGAGAGATAGTGTCAATGGAGTGCTCAGAACTCACCTCCCCCAACATACACAGACACACAGAGACACAGAGACACATAGAGACTCACACACACACACACACACACACACACACACACACACGCACAGATATAAACACACATGCACAGTGTCTTGCATCCGTGACAAGATCCATTGTACTCCTGGACTTACAGTGCTGTGGTTGTCTGCACACGATCTGTACAAGATCAAGCTGCTCAACGTTCTAGCACAGAGGGAGTAGGAGCTATGGGCAATTGATAGTCTCTGAGACAGAACCAGTTTTCTTTAAGGATGTGGGTCCTGATAGGCTGACTACATCCCAGTGAATAGTCCCACACCCATGAGTATATAGTCAACACAGTATTACTTAATAAAAACTGAAAAGATTAAAAGAAGAGAAGGAGAAGGGGCTGGAGCCATTACTCGGTAGTTAAGAGTACTTGTTGCTCTTGCAGAGGACCTGGGTTCAATTCCTACCACCCACATGTGGGCTCATAATTACCTGTTAATTCCATGTCTGAGGGACCTGACCTCAGCAGGCACCAGGCACATACACCATACATAAACATGCATGCAAAGTACTCATATATATGAAATAATAAAATTAAATTTAAAAATTTTAAAGCATTAAAAAGGACATGAAGAAAAAAAATAAAATAAAAAATAAAAAAAATAAAAAAAACAAACAAACAAAAAAAAGGACATGAAGTTGGGAGAGGGAAGAAGGTGGGGGTGGATTGGGGAGGTGTTGGGTAAGGGATGGGAAGTAAATGGGATCAAAATACACTGTAAGAAGTTCTCACATAATTTATAAAATATTCAAATAATAGTAATGAAAGGAGTCATTTAACAAAAAAAATAATGGTAATCAAGCATGTTCCAGTCTAAACTCCAGCTCCTAACAGACAGTTGGCTTGATTGTCAGGACTGGGGATCACAGACATGGCCAGTCACAGAGCATGGCCATCTGTAGGGGCCAAATAGGAGACAGTTTGAGACACTGTGGACAGGAGTGTAAGCTAAGGATGCAACCCACACATAGACACCATCCACCTAGGGAGTATGAAGGGTGGGGAATCAGAGAGGTCCACTCAGGCCAAAGAAATCTCTCTTCAGCCCTGACTGTGACTCTTTGGCTCATAATCTATGCAGCTTCTTAAATCTTCCACAGACACTTGAAACCACAGGTCCAAACAGGGCTATCTTGTTCCCTAATCCTGTGGTTACACATGAGAGTCTACCTCAGAGAAGCACATCCAGAGGTCACCCTGACCTTGCCACACCCTCTTAAATCTATGTCCTCTCCGTGCCCCACAGTCCCCTGTGTGAACAGAAGATTCGATGTTCCCTTCTGTTCTCCTGCTACAGCAGATCCAAACTGTTTTCACAATCTCTTCCCTTCCTGCCTGTTTTCGTTCACAGCCAAATTTCCAAAGAATAAATCAAGTCACTCAACTTCCAGACTCCTCACAGTGCCCAGAGAAAACACCAAATGCCAGTAGGGTCACTCATGATCGGGCCTTGGATGAAGAAAGCAGAAACTGACAGACCTGGCATTATCCTGGTCCCTTCCTACCCTCTGCAGGACTCTGGCCTCTGCCTCTGAGCCTCCAGCTCAGGGGACCAGCCCCTGGATGAGTGGTTTGTACACCAGGCAGCCTTAAAGCCAGGCAGAAAGCAGAGAGTGTTTTTCGGTTAGGCAAGCCACCCCCAGAAGAGGGGGTCTCTGAAACCTGATAGAGTCCCTGATGCCCCCCAACTGAAGGATAAATGTGGACAAACCTATTTAGGCCCTACAGCAGCATGTCGGGAGAAAGCCATACTGAGCCTCTGAAATTGGCTCAGCATCACTGGAAGGATCATAGCACCTTCTCTGGGGAGGGAGGGGAGACTAAACACCTGGAAGCTTTTTTTTTTTTTCCCTTGGGCTTCATAGTTTCTGGGAACTATCACAGATCCTCATGGCTTCCATGGAGCGTAGATGCATATACTACCAACTGCTTGAAAGAGCCACCCTGTTCCATATTCCATGTCTTCCTTCTGGCTCTTTCCTATCAGTTCTACGCGTATCTAAGAGATAAGATAAGCAAGCTTGCTAGATTTATATTAAATCTTATCCACAAGTGATTGGACAGTGGATATTATGAATGAATGTGCCATTACCCTTCAGAGTTCTAGAGATTCATTCAGAATTGTCCCGAAGGCTGAAGAAGCAAGCAGAGAGGGAAGGGAAAGGGCAGTAGGAGGAAGATCGCAGCTGCTAGTCAGCAGATGCACACTGGAGGTACATGACAGGGATTCCCATGGGAAGGTGTTCCTGCCTGCCATTGAGCAGCAGCCACAGCTAGCACGATGTCACCGGCCTAGGATGTCACTATCCACAGTGTACTGGATGCACTCGCACCCATGTCCATCAGAACGGCTTCTTCCCAAGTCTAGCTCCTTTAGATAATGTTACAATGGTGCACCCACCCTCTGGCCTAAGTCATCTGAAGGTCAGGGCCTGAGAGTCTGCCTTAAATTCCTCCCCACTCACCCACACCCGCACACGCACACCTCACATCCCACCCAAGGCTGACCCAGCCAGGACTAGAACTTCGTCTGTGTCTTCTCGCCTTCCCTAGCCTTCACTCAAGCTCCATTCACTTTCCCCTTCACTATTCCACCAGATTTCCTTTGCTTTAACTGCCCGAGGCAGAAACGTGATTCGAATGCCAGCTAGGACCAACTAGATCGTTCCTGTCAGACTGCCAACAATAGCTAGAAAACTGCGTAAAATATATACTTCAAAAACCCACCTACAGTCATTGGAGAGCTACCAAGACCAAAGGTTCATGAAAGGTCAAGATCCCGGAAAGAAGGGAAATGGAAGCAGAGAGCTTGGCATGAGCCATGAGAGACATTTGCCCTTTCGTACGCAGCAGCCCCGGCTTTGGGAAACAGAGCCGAACCTCTGTGTTCCCTCGGGAAGTGAGAACTGAAGTTTGAATTCTGTGTCACTGCAATTTTTAAAGCTACAGGACAACTAGTAGCTCCTGCATAAAGTTACTCTTTATACAAAGTGTCACTTACCATTAAAAAACCAACCAGGAGCACCTGTTGTCCTAGCCACTGGAAAGGCTGAAGCAGGGGGATAACGTGAGTTAAAAATCAGTCTGGGTAGCATAGTGAAACTCCATTGTCTGATAAAAACAAAACAAACAAAAAGAGTAGGCAAAAATTACCAGGGAAATCAAGAAGATCAAACAACTAAAACCCAATAAACAAACAAACAAAATAAAGCAAAAACCACAATCAAACAATACGCAGATGGATACAAAGAAGAGCCAGAATATGAAAGTTAACAGTCACGGCCTTGTAGACAAAGAGGATTGATGTCATGCATGATTTGCAGTTAGGTTTGACTGAACATCGTAAAACCCCTACAGTAACACTAGTTTTTTGTTTGTTGTTGTTGTTTGTTTATTTTGTTTTGTTTTTGTTGTTGTTTGTTTTTTGGATTTTTGAGACAGGGTTTCTCTGCATTGCCTGGCTGTCCTGGAACTCACTCTGTAGACCAGGCTGGCCTCAAACTCAGAAATCAGCCTGCCTCAGCCCCCCAAGTGCTGAGATTAAAGGTGTGGGCCACCACTGCCTGGTGTAACACTAGTTTAAACAACATAGGTTTGGAAGCTAGGGAAATGGCCCGGTGAGTAAAGTGCTTGCCATATGAGCATGGCGAGCTGAGTTCAAACCTCCAGCATCCATTTTAAAGGCTGAGTATAGCAAACTGTGCCTGTAACCTCAGTGCTGGGAGGACCAGAAAAGGAGGATCCATGGGGCAAGGTGGGGCTTGCTGGTCAGCCAGTCTAGAATAATCGCTGAGGTACAGGTAGAACGTGAGGAAAATATCAGTCATTGATCTCTAGTTGCAATAGCGCGCGCACGCACACATGCACACATGTATACATACATAGTCACACATATACACATGTATACGTACATAGTCGCACACCCATACAGGCACACACACATACACATACCTTGTGTAGTTTTCACATAGAAGAGATGACATCCAAGATTAATATCTGTTCTTTTTCTTCTGCCATTTCCATGCCTGGATTCCATCCTCAAAGCTTTGTTGTTCAAAAAGGCTGCTGAAACTCCGACCATCATTTCCCAAACCCAACAATAGTTAAGTACAGAATGTTGAAAGGGATCCATCTCTCCTTAATGCCTACTCCCACTGTGAGCAGCCTCCTGGAATCCCTGCACAGCTCTCGGTGCCCCCAGGCGCTGCCCCTTCTCTGCATAGGAAGCTGAACCACGCAGCTGTCCATGCCCCCAGAATTCTGTAAGTTGAGAATTAGCCACCTCTGTTACACTCCACTTCCCTTAGGTCACCCCAACAACTCCTCTTTGCTAGGCAGGTAGGGCCCTTTCAGGTCTGATGCCTGCCACCCTCTCTCTATCTCTGTCCCTCGTCCCTCCCCACAGCCTTAGCAACTGATCCCTTTCAGAACACACAGACAGGAGCCTCCGGGCCCCTGCTCCCAGTTGTTTGTTAGCCTGGATTGCTCTCTGGCTCATTTTCAAAGCTTAATCCAAAGGTCATCTTTGTGTGTTATTTTTTTTCCAGATCTTTCCATTAGAACCCAGGGTTCCCCAGGCCTCCTGTCACTTGGCTGGTACCTTGAATTGCAAACCATTGGTTGTTCTGGTCTCATGGTATCAACCTTTCTGAATGATGAAACTCCAAGCAAAAATACGACTCACCTATCTTTTCCTTCCTAGAGTCCCCTCAGGCCTGGCACACAGTAGGTACTTTGCTAGGGTTTGCTTAATAGGTGAGAGAGCAATGAATACATTTAGTCAGGTGGGTGATCACGAGTGCTTCCTCTCCCTGACGTATACAGCTCTAGACAATGAGCCTTCACACCGGATGCATTTGATCTTGCAGATTCCTTCTGTTGCACAGAATTTGTCGAGTTGGACATCGCAAGGGATGATTGGTTGATTTGAACTGGGAAGTTGCTTGTATGCATATTATTTGATACGGCGCTTTGAAATCAACTTCAGAGCAGCCCAATGCAGTTAGCAGTTGCAAGGTGTTAAATTCCATCCAGCAACTCACAGTGTTCGTTCAGCAAGCCTCGCAGGCGATGCTGTGTGCAAACCTGCAGCTCACCGTATCCCACACACATCCCAGAAAGCACAGGCACTGACTCACAGAGCCTGAGACCTCTGGCGGGCTAGAACCAGAGCTAAAGACATCTAGGAGATAGGTCAACCCATCCTGATTTGGAAAAAGCAGCCAATGATATCAATAGGAACAACAGCAAGAAAGACTTTTGGAGGCAGAAAGCCTTGAAGGACAAGCCTAAATTTGGGGTGACCGTGATTATCAAAACATGAAAATCAGACGAGGGGTGGGAAACGTGACCCTCAGCCCAACATGAACTAGCATTAATGGAAGACTGAGAAGCCAATGCAATGCTGCCAGGCTTCGTTGGTTCCCTGCAGAAGTGTCTCCTTGGCGTATCTTTCACAGACGGTAATATTCATTTCAGTAAACACAGGGCAGCCCAGGTCTTTGGCAGCCAACGCTGTATTTATTCATCCAGGTGACTCCTATTTATAGCAGATGGTTCTGGCTTGCATTATACTTTTCCCCTTTCAAAATGAGTCAATCTAAGGGCAATGGAAAGAATCGATCTACGGAAGACTAACTAAATAAATGTAATAATGCGTGTGGTCTGTGGGTACAGAAAACAAAAGGTAATCAGAATTTAAAGAGAGACTTGGAAAGTAAAATGTCCAGGATAGAGAGCAGGCTTTCCCAATGGTGGAGAAGGCCAGGCAGACTCTGAGGAGCAGGCAGGGTCCAAGTGAGAAGGGACTCCAGATGCAGGACGGAGGTCCCAAGAGGCCAAGGGTATATAGGATCTGGCCCCAGTTGATTCTTGTGACAGAGGACGTCTACTGCCTTTCAACACTGCCTCACGCTGTTGCCTAGGCCACAATCCTCACCATCTCTCCTCCCCACAAGTGCTCCATGCCTCTGTAGGGCCCTGGATGTGCAGGTCAGGCACGGAGGCGAGCTCCTATTGAAGAAAGCACATGAGCTGGGGCTGACGGTAAGAACCTTTCCACATGGAGAACTTGACCCAGAGCAACAGGAAGTCAGCACTGCCCAGAAGTTTGTTCTCAAGAGGTCCTTCAGGGGCCATGCTATACAGGGATACAGCCCCCTTTGCCCTCTCCTGACCACCCCCTCCGGCCCCAAGGCCCACCCAGAGGGAGAAGGAGCAGCTCCAGACTTGTCAGCCTGCGTGCCTTCATCGGAGACTTAACCTTGCACCTTCCCTTATTCTTATTTATTCTGCTTTCTGGTCCGTGACTCAGTTTTCCTCTTTCGTCCCTTTTGTCCTATGGACATGAAATCTATCACGTCTCCCATATCCCAGAGACTAGAAAAGCAATCCAGATGGAGAAAAGTCAGGGAGAACGTGTTGTGAGTAAGCAATCCATATGACATTTCCGAGCCTGGACGCGGCTCTGGCTGATCTGACCCAAGGTGCCAATGAAGTGACACAGGTAGAGGCTCCATGTCTCCACATCCGAGGCCATCAATCTAGACCCTGCTGCCAGCACTGGCTTCCCTCGAAAAACATTTCAAAAAGAAAAGGTCACAGCTGTTTGTCCATGTGAATGAATTCACAAAGGTCTTGGCGGCGGCGGCAACCCTTCCAGAACAAGCCCACTAAGCTCAGCCAGGCTTTCCAAGGCAAATCCCCAGATCTGAGTCCACCCATCAGTCTGGTCCCCTGAGAGTCACCTGCCCCCTACCCCAAAGCTTAACAGCAGGCACCAGCACTAAGGGAGTTTGCATTGTGGAAGAATTGGAGCCTGACCTTTCCACGTACTTGTGTGACCTTGGGCTCAATATAGACCATCCCTGAGCCTCTCTAGTATGTGAAGCAAGCTTACCGGATAATTGCAAACGATAAAATAGGCTTAAGAAAAAGAATACAATCCTCTAAACATTAGTGCTGTGGTTGGAACCAGAGAATGTCATGTTAAGTGAAATAAGTGGAACACAGAAAGACAAACACTTTGTGATCTCACTCCTGTATGGGGGCCACAAAAGTACTGTTTCATAGGGCTCTTATGGAAACCAAGTGGAATAGCAAAATTAGAACACTTACTATGGCACCTGGAGAGATGTTCAGAAGTTAAATACACTGGATGCTCTTGCAAAAGACTGGAGTTTGGCTCCCAGTACCCATATCAGGTGGCTCACAGCCATATGTAACTCCAGATCCAGTGCATCTAACACTCTCTTCTGGCCTTTGCAGTCACACACACTCATACACACACACACACACACACACACACACACACACACACACACACACGTATAATTTAAAACTTTTCAAATCCCTTTTTAAAAGAATATTTGATATAGTGCTTGACACATAATAAATGTCCATGCAAACTGGGGTCATGTCTGTCATGGATCAATAATCCTGAAACCTAGTTGTTTTGGTTGAGTTTTGCCATATCACTAAGTCACTGAACTCTAAAACCTGGTTTTGGACAACATAAAGGCTTTAGTATTTTCCACCATCCTGAAGGTCATCTGTGCTTTGATGGACAGTTCTTCCATGATGTCTCTTATCGTTACCACCAGAAAACAGCTGAGATGTGCAGGCGTGTGAAGACATTACTGGGAATTCTCCTCTCAAATGACTATTTTCTCATGTGATCCAGGCCTACCTTGGGATAGCTTGAGAAGCTGGAGAGAAGCTGGGCATCTTCTTTTCATATAGTTGTTCATGTGATTGATTAGCTTGGGCTTCCTCACAGCATGGTAGTCTTCAAGAAATCAGACATCTCCTGTGGCTCCTGGCTCTCTCCACATCTAAGCATGTAAGAGCTGATAAGCTATAGGGCATCTGACTCTAGCTTCAGAAATCTCACAACAATGCTATGCCCACATATGGCCATCCCCAAGGCCACACAGAAGGGAGCTACAAGAGGGTATGGATAGCAAAATAAGTTCACAGGGACAATCTCGGAGACCAGCTACCACACCGCCCACCTGCCCTGAAACCATGTCGTTGAAAAGAGAGCTGTGGACTCAGGATTGGATGCTTGGGCGCAGTGTCCTTTTGTAGCAAATCACTGTTGGCCTCAAAGGCTGCCCAAATATCCAGACATGAGGACTATAAGAGGGTGTCTGGTGGCTAGATCAAATCCAGCATTCCTCAGGAACTTGTGAAACACGTTCTCATCTGCCAAAAGAAGTCATTTTCCAGGCTGGTGAGATGGCTCAGCGGGGAAGAGCACTGACTGCTCTTCAGGAGGTCATGAGTTCAAATCCCATCAACCACATGGTGGCTCACAACCACCCATAATGAGATCTGATGCCCTCTTCTAGTGTGTCTGAAGACAGCTACAGTGTACTTACATATAATAAATAAATCTTAAAAAAAAAACAAAAAACAAAAAAACAAGTCATTTCCCTTCCCTCTAGCAGAGGGACATATGGCTGCCTTAGGGCCTATCAGCACATCAAAGCCCATGCAGCTCTATGAGCTCCCTCAGCATCACTAGTACCCGGTCCACAGTAGCTAGCACCCTAGTCCCTTTCACCTTCTCCCCTACCCTGAACTCCCTCCAGCTCACAGGCTTCCCTCCCCTCAGCTACCCATCCTTATTATACCCCAGGTATTCCCACCATACACACATTCTCCATCTCTCAGACTTTGTCTGTCTGTCTGTCTATCTATCTATCTATCTACCTACCTACCTACCTACCTCTCACTATTCTCTTTTGCTATCTCACTATCTCCATTATACTCTCTCACTATCCTCCTTCCCTAGGCCTGGCCATGTCCAATCTGCTTTCTTCTCTCTCTGCACTCGATTTTCCCAGATGCCTCTGGCTGTTCTCTTGTATCTACAATGAAAACCTTAATCATATGATGGAATGCTCATGTTGACAGTTTCTTCCCTGCACACCCTCGCATACAACCATCATCTGCAAAGGTTCCATTTGCTTACCCGTACATCGGAGAGAATGGCATGCTCCACAGGTCATGGGGGAGGACTAAGGTCATTGCATATGGATAGGTCTACTATGGTAGCCAGCATACTGGGAAATGTGTAAGCTCTCCTATTCCAAGCTGGAAGAGGTGCTCACACAGCATTCTTGGCCTTTGTTGGAGGGAACCACCCTAAGTCCAGGCTGCTGTCACTTTCCTGTCTCTCAGCTCTCTGTGTGTTTTCCTGCAAGTTTAGTTTAGCTCTGACACCTGCTGGGTTCGTGGCTGGCACTGAATAAGTAATGGATTGTTCAGAAACAGAGTTGTCAGCTCGCACTGCCTCACCAGGCTCCTTGAATGGATCTTTTGCTAAATCTGGAATGAGTTATTTAAAAATTAAAGAAAAAGGGCTTAAGCTACCTGAGCTGAGAAATCTCCCAGATGCTTTTGTGTTCTGGTGATCTGGGTTCTTTGAAAGCCAGCAGGAACCTCACACATGGTCATTTGGGATTTAATAGAAATTACCAGCCAGCTGGAGAGAATTTAGATGACAAGTTACTGGGGACAATTTTTAATGCTGCATCCAGGGCACTAGAGAAAGCCACTTAGCCTCTCAGCAGCTAGCTCTGTCCTATATATCATTCTCCCCAGTGCCGGTCTGAGGGGAAGGAGATGCCAGAGCAGGAGCAGGGAAGGCATCTGCGGCTGTTTGCTGCTGACCTTCCTTCTGACCTTCCTTCGCCTGGTTCAGCTTCTAAACCACGCAGGTGGGACACCATATCTCAGATTCCATAAGCTCTGAGCTTGGTCCACACACCCACTGTCCACGGGACAGCTGTCTCTGGACATCCTTCAGTTACTTCCCCAAGTATGTCTAAAGCTCGCTGTCCACCCTCCAAACTCTCACCTTCTACACATGCCTTGTCCTGCGCAGCTCCTGCTGAAGCTCGCACATCCAACCAGTTTCCACTTCTCATCAATTCACTAACACAATTGTCTCTGGATTAAGCATCTAGCCTGCATCCTACTCCACAACTGCTAGTTCCCCATCATACCTAGACCATGGGGTTACCCTCCAAAAGCTTTCCTTTCATCCCTCTCTACATCACCCAACCTTGCTCCCCCTGGCCAAAGACAAGATCCAGGAAAGGAGAGCCAAGAAGAGCAGTCAATTGTTAAGCTTTCTAAAGTTTTTCACTCCCTAACTCTGGGTGCCTGGTGCCTTCCTCCACAAAACTGGCGCATTGGATAGAATAAAAATTTCTAGAAGTTTCTAAGATTTTGAGAATTTTCTGCAAAGATTTCTTTAGAAGAACCTGAGATCTTTATGTTACCACACACCTTAGATCTGAAGGGGAACTCATCCATATTGCAAACCAAGATCCTTGATCCCCATACTCCAGTTAGCTCAGCGGACAACAGCCTTGTGGTAGAGAGAATGTGCTAGAAGTTAAAAGGTAGAAGGATTTTTAGGAACAGCTGGCTTTCCACAGCAAGGACAATAAGAGGACAAAAGATTCTGTAGGCATCAAAGAGTTTGTCTGGGGCATGGTAGGTGAAGTGACTCCCTCTGAGATGGGAGGGCATGGGTACACAGAAAGTGTCAAGCTCTCCTGTGTAGCCACTCCCCATCTCTAAGCCAATTTCCCTACTTCTAGGAGTCAACTCACTTCTCCATAGATGGATAGTGAGCTGTCTCCAGAGAGACAGGGCAGCCTTTCAGGGTCCTGAGTCTGTTCTAGACTCATAGCAATCTGCGGATGTTCCTGTCTCGCAGTGCCTCAGTTTGAACATAGAAGATTCAATAAAGGAGAAAATAGGCTGTGGCAGTTAGCTAAGTCAATGTCTTAGTTAGGGTTTCATTGCTGTGAAGAGACACCATGACTGAGGCAACTCTTATAAAGAACAACATTTAATTAGGGCTGGCTGACAGTTTCAGAGACTCAGTCCATTCTTGTTGTGGCAGGAAGCATGGTAGCTTCCAGGAAGATATGGTGCTGGAGAAGGAGTTGAGAGTTCTACATCTTGATTTGAAGGCAGCCAGGAGGAGATTGTCTTCCAGGAAGCTAGAAGAAGGGTCTCAAAGCCCATCTGCACAGTGACACACTTCCTCCAACAAGACCACACCTGCTAACAGTGTTACCCCCTATGGGCCAAGCATATTCCAACCACCACAGTCAACTTGGTTAACCGCATAGCATCCCTAGAGTGACTTAACTATTACTATAGAGGTTTCTATGAAGGTGTTTTCGTGTATATGTGAGATTACATTTACATCAATGAACTTTGAGTAGAGAAGCTTATCCTCCACAGTGTGGGTAGGTTCTTCTAATCAACTAAAGATCTGAATAGAGCAAAAACTATAAGAAAGAATTCTGCTAGCAGATCACTCTGAACTCTTCCCTGGGTCCTTACTCAGTCTGTCAACGTTCCTCCTCAGATTTGAATGCACTTAGCATCCATGGACACATGAGCCAATGTCTTAGGTTTTCTCTGTCTCTGTCTCTGTCTCTGTCTCTCTGTCTGTCTCTATCACTATTTCTATCTCTATCTCTTTATCTGTCTATCTCTGTCTCTCTCTCTCTCCCTTCTGCCCTCCCTCCTCAACTCTGTGTCCATTTCAATGTGTCTATTTCTGTCTCTATACCCTGTTTCCCAACTGTTTGTAACCTAATTTGTGTAAATTACTTTCTCTTGTTACTATGGCATCATACCTGTGGAAAACAACTCAAGGAAGGAAGATCAGCTTTGGCTCACAGTTTGAGGAAGACAGGGAAACATCTGGTCACATTGCACCCACAATTAGGAAGCAAAGAGAGATGGATGCTGGTGTTCTGCTGGCTTCCTACACCTTTCGTTTTTATTTGGCCTGGGGCTCCAGTCTACTGGAAACCGCTGCCCACATTCATTAAACCCTGCTCAAACACAGCAAAAGGTATATCTCCTAGGAGATTCCTAGTCAAATTAACAGTGAAGATTAACTAACCATCACAGGTCTACTCCTTGTCACTTTGATACCAAACACATCACTTTTATCCATAACAACACACAAACTTCTGGTTTGGTCTCTGTGGAGAATCCTGACTGAATGGAGAGGGAGCTCCTCTGCTCCAGAGACTCTCCTCCTCCTACAGAAGGAAGAAGGACTCATGGCAGATGAATACTTGCCACTCAGCCAAGGTTACCAAGGAACCCAAGTTCAGTTGCTTATAAACCTTCTAGGTCGCTCCCCACAGGCACCCACTATCGTGCAATCATGAGATTGTATGAGACTTCCTTTGGATGTCAGAGCTTCTCACACTCGAGACATCTCCTCACAGAGAATGTTCCAGATCAGAGTCACAGAGACCAGTAGGGTGTGGGTAATTACTACCATCAGCTACAGACACTGTTCTGCAGGCTTTCATCACCACAGCCCTAGAAAGTAGGCTCTGCTAACACCCCACCCTCTGCCAATGAGGAAACGGAAGCACTGTGAGATTAACTCCTTGACCGGAGCTCACTCTGCGAACTCTCCCCATGTGTACACGAGCTCTGCATTGGTAAATAGAGCCAACTGGCACTAGCTGTGCCATTTAAGTGAGGAAGTAAAACCCAAAGAGATCAAACAGTACCACAAGATTATGTAGCTAATGGTGACAGCATCAGAGTCATCCTCCAAGCCTTCTGACCACAACCCAAGCCCTTTCAAGCCAGCGATACCAGTTGCCACCCATGTTTGTTGCACAAAGAGAGCTGCTGTGGGGACTCAGTTTTCCTGCTCTTTACAAACCTACTGACCCTTCTGGCCACATCTCATGGTAATTATTGTCATTAATCACCACAACTCAATGGTAATTACACATGTGTGGGCAAAGGTTGTCAAGGACTCTCATAGGCTCACATCTCAAGGTAAGACAGGACAGTACAGAACATTCTCTTTCCACTGGGGCTATTCCTCAGTTGATGCTGAGGCTGTGTGTAGAAGTTAACACTTATCAAGTACCTCCCCTTGCTTCAGGGTGGTGCTTGAGGTGGCAACTTGATTCTCACCATGGTTCTATGTGATGACATCATTGCATTCATTCTTAGAGATGACAAAACTGAGCGCACAGCATGCCCAGTGTGAGGTGAGACCATATAAAGAGCAGATCCTGCCAGGGCATACTTGAAATGTTTTGCATTGTCTCTTTCCCTTCCTTCCCAGAATCCTCTAAGCTTCCATTCACTTCAGCCTGCATTCCTCGTAAGGAACAGACCTGAGGCTCCCAGACTAAAGTACCTAGGCTCAGTTATCTCCGTTGGAAAAGAAAACAGAATAATGAATCCTGATAGAAGCAGAGGGACTTCTGGCCCTCCCAGGTGCCTGTCTTAAAATGAGAGACCAAGAGGCTATGTGACCCAGAGCTGAGGCCCTTGGAGTTATCTCCCCTGACTTTGATTCCTGCTCCTACCCCAATATCCTCAGGCCTCCAAGCCACAAACTGAGAGACCAACTATCACCACCTCTCCACGCCTCACAGGTCTGACCCAGACAGGCACACCTGTCAGGCTTCTAGAAGATGGTGCAGCCCTCCTACCCCACGGTTCTTTCTTCCTTGCAAACATCTGTTCCCTCCACCCCTTTTCATAGCCCCAGGCCTCAAACCCCACCCCATCTACTCCTGGCCCTCTTCTTGGCATTACCTGGAAATCCAGCACTGGTGTCCTCTCTTTCCTGAGACCCAGAACCATTATATGTTGTGATAAATATTTAATCTCAATCTGGGGCTTCTACCCTGCCTTGGCTCATTCAAGTCCTAGATAAAGGGACACACAACCTTTATCTTTATTTTAAAACAGAAACAAAAACTTTAATCAGCACTAGAGCTGGGCAGATATCTACCTTTTAGGCTATATTAGAATCTACTTTCCCATCAATAACCCAAAGTTGTAATTTTCCATGTTCCATCTGGGCTGGGACTTAACTCCAGTTAGTCAACCGTTGTGGCTATATTTTCATGACTTCTCTAACCCATGGCATCTTCCTTTCATCTACCTTCTCTTTCTCCTCTGGGTTCTCCCCAAGCCCAGGGAACCCCAAACCCTGCCTATGTCTTCCTCTGCTCAGCTATTGGCTGGCAGTATCTTTATTCAACCAATATGGTGCATGCCTTTAATCCCAGCACTTGGGAGGCAGAGGCAGGCATATCTCTGAGTTGGAGGCCAGCCTGGCCTATAGAGTGAGTTCCAGGACAGCCAGGGCTACACAGAGAAACCTTGTCTTGGGAAAAAAAAAAAAAATGAAGGAGCAAGGTCACATTGTACTTGCAGATTCTCTTGTCCCTGGAAGCAATCAGGCCTTGGGGGCCAGTATTCAGCTTTACATAGCAAAAGACCTTAACAATTAATTATCTTGTATCTCCAGGACCTAGTACAATACTCAGCACAAAACACAAATTCTGTACCATTTGTTGAATGAGTGGATGAATAAGTTAGTGAATGAATTTAAGACTGGGTAGGCAAGGAGTTAAATGTGAACACTGATGCTGTATCATGATAGCTGTGTCTCCAACTAAACAAAGAGCTACTTGGGAGAGAGTCAGGAAACAACCACTGTACTATGGTAACTATGACTCCTGATGGTCAAAACACCCCTTTGTGGTAAAACATACTTCAAACATTTACGTCCTTCCTGCTCTATCAGAAATCCAGGCACCAGGAAGCTCTCTCAGTCGCCATGTATGTGCACTAAAGAAGAGCCTGCACCCTCAAAACATCCTCACTTGATTATAACGTCATTTGCATTATGGTTTTGACCCCACCACCACCACCATGGTGCGCTAGAAGGGAGAGCTGGTCCACCCTGGTTTAGGAGGTGAAACAGGTCATGGTGCCTTGTATACATACCTCTCATTTCATATTTATAAAATGCCTTTAAAATCTACAATGCAGAACCCAGTGGGTTCTGTGGGCTGCCAACCCATAGGCCATTAGGGTCAACCTGCCCTGCCCTAATCAATCTTTTCTCTTCTCTTCTCTTCTCTTCTCTTCTCTTCTCTTCTCTTCTCTTCTCTTCTCTTCTCTTCTCTTCTCTTCTCTCTTCTCTTCTCTTCTCTTCTCTTCTCTTCTCTCTTCTCTTCTCTTCTCTTCTCTTCCTCCCCCTTCCTCTTCCCTCCCCTCCTCTCCAGTCTCCTCCCCCTTTCCCCTCTCTCCTTATGCTTTCCTTTGTTTCACCTTTCCAAGAAAACTTCTCCTTAAACTGCCTGTGTTCTTGTCCTTCAAGACAAGAGCTGAAGCTGGAGATGTAGCTCAGCTAATACAGTTCTTCCCTAGTATGCAGGAAGTCCTTGAGTTTGATCCCTGACATCACTTAAGCTAGGTGTGGTGTTACATGTTTGTAATTCCAGCACTTGGAAGAGGGTAGAGAATCAGAAGTTCAAGGTCATCTTTGGCTGCATAAAGAGTTTGAGGCCAGCCTAGAAGTGGGGGTAGGGGAGATACAAACTGAGAAGAAACTTTTGCCCAGTAACAAATGAGTGAATGAAATGAATGAGTGAATGAGATAACAGTAGCACTGAGCAGTATTTTAATAATGATTTTGTTGGGATTCAGACCCAGGACAAACAGCTGAGGTGCACGTTTTACATGCCAAATCTAACCTGGTTTCCAGACTCTCCCAGCATCCCTCAGTCCCTACCAGTTACCGAGCATACCAGACTCTCCCAGCATCCCTCAGTCCCTACCTGTTACAGAGCATACCAGACTCTCCCAGAATCCCTTAGTCCCTACCAGTTACCGAGCATACCAGACTCTCCTAGCATCCCTCAGTCCCTACCAGTTACCGAGTATACCCCACCCTCTTCCATGAACTTTCTAGCTGAGGAGCTGGGCTTTCCCCTCTGCCAGAAGCTCTTCCTTATATAATCCAGACATTTTGATCTCTCTCTCTCTATGTGCCTGTGGTTTCAGTTATTTTCTCCATAGTTCAGGTCTAGTCATTGAGCTTCTCTATCTAGCCCCTTGGAATGCCCCAGGCCTAGCCTCTCACACTTTTTCACACACACACACACACACACACACACACACTTGTATCTTTTGAAGAAAAGCAGTCTATGCCCTCTCCCTCCCTTGCACATCTTTCCCAGGACTCCCCCTGCCTCAGCACCAACCATCCTTCTCCCTTCTGAGTTTTCTACTCACCCCTCAATCCCCCCCCACACACACACACAAATGTACCTTGCCTTTGCCCTTTTGGAGGCAGGTGTATGCTACAACAGAAGGGATAAAGCAGCTTGGGTGGTCAGGAGTCCTTAGCCCATGCCTCCTCATGGACTCCACCCCCAGAACAGCAGGTAGTAAATACTGTATCTTATTGCTATTCTGTAACAATAAGCATCATCTCTGTTCTCCGCTACAGAGTCCAACTCCAGCTGATTAAAAACACACATGCATTAGAAGGCAAGATCCATGCTGGCTGAAAGGCCAGAGCACTAAAAATCAATGTCTAATCTCTGAACCTGTATTTCCGATCGTGGCTGCTATAGGATAGTTGGAACCCTGATCACTAGCTCTCCTTAAGACATGGCCCTGTAAACCTAAGGCTTGGATTCTATGTTCTATTTTCTGATAAAAATATAAGCGAGGTAGGTTGCAGGCAACAAAGCTCCACAGTTCTTAAACAACACTAAATAAAGTCTGTGATTGTCCTCGAAGGAAAAGGGAGATGTGTGTGTAAGAACGCACACAGTTTCTTGCCAGCACAACCTTTCATTATCCAGTGAACTGAAGTCACTTGGGGTCAGCAGCACACAAATGCACTAAGTGCTCTTGGCAAATACAGGCCCCAAAAGACGGTCCCTGGGGTTTGGTGGAGGAAGGAAGGGACACAGACAATTTGGCTTTGCATACTTCTGAATTGTTCTAATTTTTGCCACAAACATGTTTTGTTTTTATAATTAAAAAAGAACCACTCATAAATCTTATGAATGCTTTCTCTTTTAATAAAACTTCAGGGTCTCAAGGAGCTGTCGGGTCCTTGGAGAGACCGTCCAGTCCTGCCCACTCCCTGACAGAGAAGGAAATCTGGCTCCCAGGAGGGATGACTAGCCCAAGGTCACACATCAGACAGAGCCTTAGAACGCACTTCCCAGGCTCATTTCTACAACTGTGGCACAGGGAATCCAATTGGAACTTGGGCCGTGCTGGCAAATGTAGCCTGTGATTCACTCCCCAAAGGGAAAAGCAATTAGGATTGTAAAAGCAAAAGTGAGATGGGGCTGTTTTGAATGGGCTTGTTAAAGCTCAAGGATTAACTAAGAAAACGCAAAGAAAACCAGGCACCGGCAAAGAAGCCCCTGGGGGCAAGAACCATATCCACTGCCTGCATGGCATTCCTAGTCTTTTATGTATGTATTCGGAAGAGAGGGGAAGACAGAGAAAGGGGAAATGGTTGAAAGAAATGAGATGATTTGAAAGGAAGGTGAGGAGGTTTGGGAAGAGGAATGCTAATCAAACCTAAAGCATTTGTGTGATGCTGATCCCAAGTGACTCCAGTTCACTGAGTTGTACTGGGAAGAGACTGTGCGCGTCCTTATGCACACAGCTCCCTTTTCCTTAGAGGACAATCACAGACTTTAGTGTTGTCGAAGAGCTGTGGTGTTCTGCTGCCTGCAACCTCATTCATATTCCTTCTCAAGCACCTGGAAAGACCCCAAACTGTGAGAAGACAGGACAAGCAGCGGAAGGCACACCCACTGGGAAGGCCCACTGGACACCATGCAAAGGGACACATGTTAAGCCATAGCTGGAAGGCACGCTCCCATCTAAGCTAGATAACGGGGGTTGGATGTGGTTTATGCCCCAACCGCTTGTGCTCTGATGGCTTCGCATCCAATGTGACAAAGTGGGAGCAGAGCAGATGGAAACTCTAAGAACTGGAGCCAAGGAGAAGTGTAGGTCATTGAAGTCACGGCCTGAGGGAAAGAGGTCCTTTCTTTCCTTGTTAATTGTTTGAAGCTCATAGATAGGGTCCAACCATGTCTTTCAGGGCCTGGAACTGAAAATCCCCCATCTCCACACTCTGCACGCTGGATCTCAGGTGTATACCACTGTGCACCATCTTACAGCTCTCCTGAGAATGGGTTGCTATAAGGATAAGCTCAACCCTTGAACATCCACCCTAACCCTAACCCTAACCCTAATCATAGCCCTAGCCCTAGCCCTAGCCCTAGCCCTAGCCCTAACCCTAACCCGATGGGTTGCTATAAGGATAAGCTCAACTCTTGAACATCCACCCTTGAACATCCACCTTGAGCAACAGCCAAGAGAAGGAGGGCCCTTATAGCAAAGGAGCCTAACCCTTGAACTATCCAAACTGGAAGCTAAATGAACTTTTCTTTTCTTTCTTTTTTCTTCTTTCCTTCTTTCTTTCTATTTCTTTCTTTCTTTCTTTGTTTCTTTCTTTGTTTGTTTGTTTCTTTCTTTCTTTCTTTCTTTCTTTCTTTCTTTCTTTCTGTTTTTTTGCTTGTTTGTTTGTTTGTTTCAAGACAGGAGGGTTTCTCTGTATAGCCCTGGCTGTCCTTGAACTCACTCTGTAGACCAGGCTGGCCTTGAACTCAGAAATCTACCTACCTCTGCCTCCCAAGTGCCAGGTTTAAAGGAGTGCACCACCACTGTCCGGCTGCTACTCCTTTCCTTTAAAACAAAACAAAACAAAACAAAACAAAACAAAACTATCCTTTCCTGGACTTGCTTCCAGTCTGGTTTTCCTTACCCACTCCCCGTCTCCACAGTTACAATTAGCCCTTGGTGATACTTTAAGCATGTAAACACCGTCCCAGACAGTAAAGACAAGCAGCTAATTGCTTTTGGTTCTCTCCCCCGCCTTCCTGCAAAACAGAAGGAAAAAAGAGAACTAAAGTTAGCTGAGGACACCCTCGCTAAGAGAATACACACCTGCTTTGATTCTGCCCTGCACCAGGACTTCCGTGGTCCCGAGGGGATAGGACATACCACAGGCAGAAATATGGCTGAAATATGCTTGAAGCCCAGGTCTCTCTGGGACTCCTGAGAAAACTGAAGATGGTCTCAATTATCTTGGGAACCCAAATTCAAATCTGCCTCCCTACCTAGGCCCTGAAGGTCAAGGCGTTGAGACAACTGGGCCGTGTGCTCGCTCACAGGAGACAGTGGCCTGTCTCCTTCAGTAGGACCCATACACTGAGGATTCCCCAAAATAGGAAAAGACAGATTATATTCTGGGCAAACAAAAAACATGAAAGGCAAATGTCTCTGTGACCTCAGAATGTCAGGTACTGCTCCCCACATCCTCAGCCCCACCTCACCCTACCCACACCAGTTTTTCTCCTCCTTTTCAACTTCCAGCCCTGCTTGCTAGGTTCATCCACACCCCATACTGAGAACTGACCCAGTGAGGGGCAAGTGGGGAAGGGGGAGACAGACACTCAGTCTGTCACTGTCACTGACAGCTCAACAACACATCGAAGAGGAATCCTGAGAGTCTGAACATGAGAGAAGCAGATGTCTGAAGACCAGTGTGGCGGGCTGAACTGGGAACACAGAGACCTGAAGTCAGGTGGCATGTCACACTGGCCATGTCACAGGTGGCATGCTAACAAGTACTGCAGAAAGGTGTTGGCAGAGGCATGCTGCCCAAGGATGCAAATCAGAGGCTGTTCATCCACACACACAGTCACTGAAGCTCAAAAGTGATGAGGTGACGTAAAGAGATGAATGGGATGGGGAGCTGCTCTCAGAGAAGTCCCAGAAACCCTGATGGGGTGGTGAGGCACCCACAGCCACCATGAGAACCCGGGCGCCTGGACTCTGAGGTCAGGAAAACATCCCACCGAGTCATAGCCGGTTCCTAGCGCTTCAAGTAAAATTTTGTCCCGGCTGTTTCCCCGCTCTGTGTCGACGCAGTCTTCTACATGTGTGATTTCATTTAGTCCTACTGTATGGGCGATAGAGTCTAGAGAAATGGAGGCAACAAGATATTCACATGCCAAATTGATATGGGCATCAATATAGATAAAGGCATGTGGTAGAAGGAATTGGCTCTGGCAGTCATGAAGGCTGGTAAGTTCAAAATCTGAGGAGATGATAACACAGTTCAAGTGGGAAGATGGGCAGCTGCCATAGAAACACGAAAGGCTGGGGCCTCACTCCTAAAACCAATAGACAGGGAGATTTCTTTCTCCTCTGAGGAAGAGTGTTTATCTAGACAGGCCTTCAATGGGTTAGATATTCTGTTACACACACACACACACACACACACACACACACACACACACTCCAGAGAACAATTTATTCAGTGCCCTCTAATAGAGCATACATTGGAAACATTCTTTTGTACAAGTGTTGGGGCAAGTAACTAGGCCATGCAGTCTCTGCTGTCATGGAGGGACCAACCACTGCTGGTGCTGGGGAAGTGAGTTATTAGAGAAGGAAGAGTTTTTCCCTTTCTTGTATTCTCTCTTCCTCTGCTGTTTTCTCTCCTTTTCCCCTCCCTATCCTTACCCAAATCCTTTGTCCTGGTACAGTGAGAAAGGCCTCACCAGATGTCAGACTCTCAACCTGGACATTCCTGGCCTCCAGAACCAGGAGCCAATCCATTTCTGTTCATTCTGAATTGTCCAGTGTATGGCATTCTTTAGTACCACAAATATAGATGAAGATTCTCAGCCCATTGATTTAAACGTTATTACCATCCCAAAATAGCCACACAGAAACATTCAGGATACTTGACAAAATTGCTTGGCATCCTAAGGTCCAGTCCAGTTGAGTGAACACACTAATTAGCTGAATACACTCATGTGCAACTCTTGTATCATTTAGAGGTGGGCTCAGCAAAGCTGCAGACCTAGGCATTTGGGTAATGGGAACTTGTGGCCTTAACCATTGTACCACACTGCCATTGACCTCAGGCCAACAGTGGAGGTTCAACATGTATTCATAGGGTGAACTGTCAAAGACAATTCAAACAAAGTCCTGTGAGCACAGAGAAAGACAGAGACGTCTGCTTGAGGTAATTGAGGAAAACCTTCACAAAATGTTCTTTCCATATCCAAGTACAGGATGGATAGAGAACATACGTAGCCAATAGAAAGTGACTCCATGGCATTCACTCATGGTAGTCATTAGTTTGTTTAATCCCTGTGAGTTTTTAACGGGAATTATGACTTGTTTCTATGTCATAAAACTCAGCAGCAAAGGTGATGAATATCACTGTTCTGTGTGTGTGTGTGTGTGTGTGTGTGTGTGTGTCTGTCTGTCTGTCTGTCTGTCTGTCTGTCTGCCTG
>NW_022196894.1:28297450-28298736 GCF_008632895.1 Mastomys coucha | reverse complement strand
GTGGATCTGGGGGAGAGGGGATGGGGAGGGAGGGCTGGGAGAAGTGGAGGGAGGAGAAACTATGGTGGGTATATTGCACTCAAGAAGAATCTATTTTCAATAAGAGTCAAAAAAATGAAAAATAAAAGTAAAATTTTAAAAAAGGAAAAGAAAAGAAAAAAGAAAGCCTTGAATCAGGGCATGGGGGTGAGTGCCTGTGGGTATGTATACTCAGAGTTTCTGAGGTGCCAGATGAGGTCCAAACAAGATTTTATGACAAAGTAGACCAAAGCGGGCCACACCCCAGAGGAACAAGGATTGTGTCCACTCCCTCGTCTTCCCCTTACCCCTCAGCACACAGCACAGCCCAGTGTCCCTGAAGAGACTATGGAACCCTCGGCTCAGAAGCTGGGACAGCAAAGCATCACTGTGCAAGAGCTCCAGCTACTCCACTGCTTCCAGAACCTTCTGAAAGTGACTCTGGAGGAAGCAAGAGTGACTAGTTGATGGAGTCTTAAATCTACACAGTGGTAGATGTATCACGACAACAACAAACAACAACAAAACCCAGTCTTATTATTTGAAAGGGCTGCACAGTGAAGACCCACGGAGCTGTCCCCCTCCCCCCGTAATAGGAGAGTTGAGTGATTCAGCCCCCATCTGGGGCAGAGACTTAAGAGGCAGAAGGAAGATCAATGAAGCCAACTTGGCAGTGTGACGCTATGTGGAACCTTTGAGTCCCGGGAGGACATTACTCAAGATGAAAAATCTTCCCTCTCTCGTTGGGGTTCAGAGAGGAAAGGATGGCTGTGACCAGTATTCTACCACGTGCCTGCTGAGAAAGTTGGCAAGTCTCAGGCAGTAGTGCCAGGTAGCTCTGGAGCATGAGTCTAGAAGGAAGTTAGGTGAGGAAGGAGGGTGAGGGGAAAAGCCACAGGGACAATTCTTGACCAACAACCTCCAAGAGGGACATAAGAACATCCATTGCCCAAGACCAGGAGTCACAAAGGAGTAAACACCCCCAAAGGCCAACCAAGGCCATATTCCAACCCTTCCAGCCACTGCCCCTTGGACAGAAAGCAAAGCAACACGAGGGGACAAGCAGACAGAGAGAAGGATGTCATTCATTCTGCCCACACCTCCAGACCATCTTGGCACCAGGTTGGATGTGGGCTATGCCCACAGTGGTGACTTAAAAAGAGAAAAATGGCTCCTGCCTTGACGGACCTCCAAGACCAGTAGTGTTAGCATCAAGAACCTGCCTGCAGCAGATATGTGGGCGGGTCCACAGACCTGTCACCAAGGCA
>NW_022196894.1:28290383-28291256 GCF_008632895.1 Mastomys coucha | reverse complement strand
CTTACACATGAAACTGCTTGGGCCTGGTGTCTGCAGACGCTTTCTGCCGCGACTCAAAACCCATCAAGTAGTGAGACCGCAGAATGGATGTCTGTCCAGCAAGCTCACACTAGATGGAGTCCTGAGGAGAGAAGCTGCTGACAGAGCAGGCCTGGTGATCACTGATAGTCCGGGTCGGGAGGGTGACTCAGGTCAGAGAGCTGTAAGCCGTGTGGATCACTTGTGACACATCATTGGAGACTGGACCGCTGAAGAGAGGCTGGAAGTATGCTAGCATTAGGACCAGGCTGGACCTCACAACATATATTATAAGGAGGTCGAACTGGGGTGGTGTTGGGCTCCCTGCTGAAGTTTTTGCCTCTGAGAGAATGGGTCTAGAATAGAGGCAAAGCTATCTGAAAATGAGTCGCTGGCTTTCTAGCTCAGCTATGTCCTCAGGTTCCCTCCGGCTACTTTAGGCAATGCTCTTTCTCTGTGAGTCTCAGCTTGGATTAGTGATTTTCTGCAGAAAGTGCAATGTTGGTGGCCTTGGGTGTGTAGTGGATCCTGTTGTCTCACTGACCTTTCTATCCTAGAGAGCAAAGTTGAGAAGCCTCATTTTTGTGTTTACTACTTTTACCTCTTTAAATTGACTACATGGCAACATCTGGATTGATGAGGGACTGAATAGCTAGGTGCCTTGGCTGCACTAGATACGTTTTTGTCATTTTGTTTTGTTTTGTTTTGGTTTTGGTTTTGTCAACTTGACACAAGCTAGAGTCATCTGGGAAGAGAGGGAAATGCAGCTGAGAAAATGTCTGATAGACAAGTCTATGGAGGGTTTTTGTTTTGGTTTGGCTTGATTTGATTTTTGAATTTTTTTTTTTTTTTTTT
>NW_022196894.1:28247567-28290044 GCF_008632895.1 Mastomys coucha | reverse complement strand
AGCTCCCTTCTCTGTGATAACTCCAGCCTGTGTCAAGTTGACACACAAAACCAGCCAGTACAGTGAGTTACAATTAATTTGTGTTGGTCTAGCCTACTATGAGCAGTGCCACCCCTGGGCAGGACCAAATTAGTCTGAGCAAGCTAGGAAGCAGTACTCAGTCCTCTATGGCTCTCACCTCCAGGTTCCTGCCCTGACTCCCCTCTTTGATGGGGATGTAATAAACCCTTCCATCTCCACATTGGTTTTGGTCATAATGTTTATGACAATAGAAAGCAAACTAAGACACTGGCCTAGACACGTTGGCACATAAAATTACCCATTGCACTACCCTTAAGGCTCAGCTCGAATTCATTGTCTCTCTCCAAATGATTCCCACTTCTAGCTGAAAATGAGCTCCCTGATTCTACATATCCATAGTCCTGCATCCAGTCATGCTCAGATGTGAGATGCCAATGCCCTGTGCCTCCATCAGTAGAAGTGGGGCAGTTCTCAGTGAGCAATAAAGACAGGGTCTGATCTGAGCCTGTGACGAGGCCACAGAAAAATGACAGAGAGGTCTTCCAAGAAGGACTGGGCTGTAGCTAAACCCTCTCAGAGGACCTAAAGCCAATCAAAACCATCGCTGGGAGGGTAAACAAGCCTTCTAGATGAGAAATTTATATTACTCATCCTAGTTATTTTTCTGACACTATGACAAAACACCATGGCCAGCACAACTTATAAAAGAAAACATTTAATTTGGGGTTCACATCTCCAGAAAGCTGGAGTCCATGACCATCATGGTGAGGAACATGGCAGCCAGCAAACTGGGAATAGCCCAGGCTATTGCAGTTACCAATTTGTCTCCTCTCTAATCAACCCTACAACAGTGGCAGCATGTGCTTCTCACTACCTGTCCCAGTGTTCTGGGTTCCTGAATGAAACACACACACACACACACACACACGGCCTTATATTTTAATATGCCTTAAACAGCTCAATGGTTGAACTACTTCCAAACTTCCACATTGCTAATGCCTCCTCTCTAATACTCCTGAGTTATTACTTACTAAAATCTATATTCCATCTTTGTTGCCCTAGACCCAGTCAGGGGCCCCCTGTGGTCACTCTTTCCTGCTGTCTTCTCAGGCCTGGTCTTTCTTCTTTCCCAGCCTGGTGGTTCTATCTCCTTCTTCCTCCCTCAATCCCCTTGCCTAGAATCCTAAAGTCCCTTCTCTGTCTCACTGTCCAGCCATTGGCCACTGGCAATTGTAGTTACCAATCAAAACCAATTGGGGGCAGGGACCTTCAGTGTCTTGCAGATTCTGGAGCAATTTTGGGGGTCCAAGTAGCATAACACAAGCGTAAGACCAAATCCACAACACTGGGCTTTAAAAACCCCACCGCCTATGGGCAGTGACAAGCCTTCTCTAACAAGGCCACACTTCCTTATCCTTTCCAAACAGTTCCACCATCTAGGAACCTCACATTTGAATGCATGAGCCTATGAAGGCCATTCTCATTCAAACCACCACACCTCACTGCTGTTTCTCCACACTCCAAACCTTCTTACACACTGGGCAAAGAAGTCCAAATTCTTTCCCAAGAACTTGGCAAGAGCATCACTGGTGAGAAAGGTGAGTCCCTGTTTACTTTGCCATCCATTTGTCATCACTGTCATCAGCATCACACGTTGCCACGGGTAACACAGATGCACACAGATGCCACTGGAAGGTTCTTACTACATAGGTGACAGGAAAAAATGGTAAAGCCACCACTGTGTGGTTAGAATTGCTCAAGAAAAACACCCTCCAGAGGGATAGAAGGGGGAGGGGACACTGGAAGAGCTTGTTTTTCATTTATTAATGTAAAGAAGTTGGCAGGAAAGGGATCAACGACTGCTCCTCGAAGCAAGCAATGCTCCAGATGGCTCCTTAGAGCCAGCTTGAGAAAGTTCTTTGGCAGGCAGGCTCACCAGCATGACTTCCCAAGCGTCCAAACTAGAGCAGGCATTTGAGGAAGGTTCCCAGAAGGACTCCTTGCAGCAGGAGTCCTGTGCCATCTCCTTAAGCCGCAGGCTTCCATTAGCTAAATGTGGAGACTTGTCACCTCCTGGCCTGAAGGATCATGGGAAGGGATGATCACCAGAACTCCAAGACTGAGTTGTGGCCAAACTCTAGCCCAGCAGGGTGAGAAGTGGAAAAGTAACTGCCTTGTCCTGAAGTTCCTCTCGCTGTGGAAGACAAAGCATGGACATTCACACAGAGACAATCCAGGTGGACTGATGGCCACAGGGCAGCGGGGTGGCTCAGGTCATTTTTGCAAAATTGAGTGCCTTAATAAGCTGTGCATGGCTTGGTGGTACATGCCTTTAATCCCAGCACTTGGGAAACAGAGGCAGGCGGGTAAACTATAAGTATGAAGGCAATCAGCCTGGTTTACATAGCAAATCCCAGGCCAGCCAGGGATACATAATAAGGCTTTATCTCAAAACAAAACAAAACAAAACAAAAAAAGATAGCCAAGTGTCTCAGCCTTGATTTTGAGATCCACAATACTACAATATAAGCTTCAGATGAGGAGTTCTCCAGGTCTATCCTAAGGTGATCTTAGCTGATCTCAGTTAGGACAGTGGTTGGGTTCACAGTCAATGGAGACAGGGCCCCAGAACAGCTAATGGAGGATGCCCTATCCAGAGTCCATACTCATTTTCCAGGCTTTTACTTGTTTTGTTTACTTATTATTTATTTATATAATAAGACAATATGAGTTTGAAATACTCTAGAATGGAAGCATTTGTTTTTTAGACCTCTGCTTACATGACATCTGCTTCTGTTCATTTGGCCAAAGCAAGTTCTGTGGCCATTCTCAAATCCAGGCGTTCGTCTGTTTTACTTTGTTTTGCTGTTTAAAGATTCTACCTCTTGAGAAGAGAGTGAAAACCGTGGCCATATTTTGCAAGCTATCATAAACTGTGCTCCATTCACAATCATTTCCACATGCAAGTAACCCTCACATTCCAGAAAGCTAGCCCTGGATCTCTCAGATCCGAGTTTATTCCTGCAGCAATTAAAGTGCTTGGAATGCTTTCAACAGCTATTTCTGTAACTTACCCTTCTTTGAACTGGCAATTCAAAGAATTGAGCAGGGCTCAGCTGGGCAGATCAGCTGATCTGGGCCAGACCTGGCTGATTCAAGGCTTCCCCATGTCTTAGTTAGGCTTCCTATTGCTGTGATGAAACACCACAACCAAGAAGCAAGGTGGGGAGAAAAAGCTTTATTGAGCTTACACTTCCTCATCAATAGTCCATCACTGAAGAAAGCCAGGTCAAGAATTCAAAAATGGCAGGAACCAGGAAGCAGGAGCTGAGGCAGAAGTCATAGAGGAGTGCTGATTACTGGCTTGTATCATATGGCCTGCTCAGCCTGCTTTCTTATACAACCCAGAAGTGGTACCACCACAATGGGCTAGGCCCTTCCTCATCAATCACTAATTAAGAAAATGCTCTACGTACTGGTCTACAGTCTGATCTTATAGAGGCATTTTCTGAAGTAAGGTTCCCTCCTCTCAGATGACTACATTTTGTGTCGAGTTGACGTATGTCTGGCCTGGCATACATAGACACCCTGCATCTGGAGTCAGCCCCTCCATGTTCACTCACATGATAGCAACATACTAAGAGCATTGAGAGAGGGGCTAGAGAGATGGCTCAGCAGTTAAGAGCACTGACTGCTCTTCCAGAGGACCCGAATTCAATTCCCAGCAACCACATGGTGGCTCACAACCATCTGTAGTGGGGATCTGATGCCCTCTTCTGGGGTGTTGGAAGAGAGCAACAGTGTACTCACAAACATGAAATAAATCTTTGTTTGTTTGTTTGTTTTTTGTTTTCCCAGAAAGTGTTTTTCTGTATAGCCCTGGCTGTCCTGGACTCACTCTGTAGTGCTGAGATTAAAGGAATGCTCCACCACTGCCCAGCAATAAATCTAAAAAAAAAAAAAAAAAAAACCACTGAGAGAAGACAAAGCTGAAGGCCCAGTCACTCCGGTTCAAGTCTCTTTGTAGGCACACTAGCAAATGACATTTGGTGAAGAACGTCTCATGGGAGAACTCAGAATCTGAGCAGAGCAGATGAGGAGACGAAGATTTAGGAAGGAGTCACTGATACACTTCTGCGCAGATCTGAGGACCTGCCTGGCTCTTTCATTTTTCTGCTCATGCCCTCTAACTCAGTCCCCATCTTTAGCCAAATCCTCCATATGCTTCTCGCTCCAATTCTAAACCCCCATCTCCCAGACATGCCTTCCAGTTCTCAACTCCACCATCTCCCCCAGCATGCAAACACCCCAACACCACCAACACCAAGACGGCTAAGTCACTGAATTCTGCCTGCTATTTTGAAGCCCTTAGTTAATACAGTGAATTTATGTGTGGGTAGGATCATTTTCTTTCTTTGACGGTGACCACCAAAGACTTCTTTCTTATATGACCCACTATCCTCTGTGCCTGTACCCAACACATACAAGATGTCCTTTTGACCTGAGGAGTCAGCACTAGGCAAGATAAAGACTGACAACAGGTCACTGAACAGATCCAAGATACACCTTGGGAGAGGGCTCAGTCTGTATGCCCATGCGTGCCAGGAGCAGCTGGCAGAAAGGGGCAGAAATGACCCAGAAAGGAGGATTGTAAACAAGGACAAGGCTGTGGGCTGCACCTGGGACAAGAAGTCAGAATCCGAAGGCCTCCACATCACCTACAGGAAAAGAACAGTCTGAATGGACTGGAAAGAGAAAGAGTGAACCACAGCCCACCTACCTGGCATCAGTTAAGTCTTCTAGGTAACCTGAGAGAGTGTGTCTGCACATTTGGAAGTCCCTTAGACTGTGTCATACCTTGGCACATAGGAGAATGTATTGGCAGGTTCCAACTAAAGACCTCCAAGTTCTGTCTCCTCTCTCTCTGTCTCTGTCTCTCTCTCACTCTCTCTCTTTCTCTCTCTGTCTCTCTGTCTGTCTCTCTCTGTCTCTCTCTGTCTCTCTCTGTCTCTCTGTCTCTCTCTTTCTCTCTCTGTCTCTCTGTCTCTGTCTCTCTCTGTCTCTCTGTCTCTGTTTCTCTCTCTTTCCCCCTCTCTCTGTCTCTCTGTTTCTCTCTGTGTCTCTCTCTATCTCTCTCTCACTCTCTCTTTCTCTCTCTCTCTCTGTCTCTGTCTCTGTCTCTCTCTTTCCCTCTCTCTCTGTCTCTCTGTTTCTCTCTGTGTCTCTGTCTCTGTCTGTCTCTCTGTCTCTTTGTCTCTGTCTCTGTCTTTCTGTCTCTGTCTCTGTCTCTCTCTGTCTCTCTCTCCTGTCTGTCTGTCTGTCTGTCTGTCTGTCTGTCTGTCTGTCTCTGTCTCTGTCTCTGTCTCTGTCTCTGTCTCTGTCTCTCTCTCTCTCTCTCTCTCTCTCTCTCTCTCTCTCTCTCTCCCTGAACCCAGAAGCAGATGAACTCCTCAAAAGTCAGCTGGGCACCAACCCATCACCTACAGGGACAAACTGAACAAGACCAAATGTTGACCTAGCATCTCCAGGCTTAGTATAATTTTTAAAGCAATGTAGTAATTTTTAGATGGTAAGCCAGTGTAGCTTGTGTTTAGGTTGAGGGATGGAATGCATAGGAAGAATAGATGAGTGGGGCAAGTATCAGTCTGAAGGAATGCTAACGTATTAAGGAGAATAGGTGTTCTCCTTTTCTGTGCACGTACGCACATACTTGAAGACTTAGGAAAGTCCACTCCCCCCAGCCCCATAGTTCCCCATTGTCCACAGAACAGTTGTATTATATTGCCCAACATTCTGGTATGCCATCTCCTGACTCCCTAGCCTTACTGGCCATTGTGGGTCACTCACACTCCCCAAATATGCCCACCTAGTTCTACCCACGGGTCTTTGTTTTAGCTACTGAACTATTTTTCATATTAGAATGTCTTTTGACAATGATTCAAGTGCAAGTACAGTTGAAACAATACATCAGGGAGATGTTCCAAGAAAATAACGGCAGGATGTTGGGGAAGACAAAGGATTGTCAGTCAGGGCAATGTTTTCTAAGTTGTTCTGGTATTAACTGCATTCTTTACAAATGGGCATAAGGGTGACTGGAGTTGGTAATCTCAGGTCTTATGATTCCAGGATTATTTAATGTAAAGGATTTCCCTAACACAACCAGCTCTCAGAAAGCCCAGCTCAGGGGGCTGGGTGTGCTCAGTGGTTTGAATCTACAAAGGACTCACAGTTAGGAACTGAGTGCTGTACTGGCTAGTCTCAGGTCAAACTCACACAGCTAGGGTCACTTGGGAAAAGGATCTCAACTGAAAAAAAAAAAATGCCTCCGTGCCTCCGTAAGATTTTCCTGTGGTACATTTTCTTATTGGCGACTAATGGGGGAGGGCCCCCATTGTCAGTAATGCCATCCCTGGGCTGGTGGTCCTGAGTTCTATAAGAAAGCAGGTTTGAGCAAACCATGGGAAGCAAGCCAGTGAGCAGCATTCTTCCATGAACTCTGCATCAATTCCTGTCTCTGAAGGGTTCCTGCCCTGCTTGACTTTCTGCCCTGCACTTCTAGAAGTGATGAGCTGTGCTATGGAACTATATTCTGAAATAAACCCTTTCCTCCCCAAGTTGTTTTTAGTGATGGTGTTTTATCCCAGCAGTAGAAACCCTAAGACAGGTGCCCACCAACTCCCATCAGCCATCAGTGTTGATATCTGCCAGATGACTTTACCACACAGGCCCAGCTAGCATGAGCTTGGTAACTGTCTGAGGGGTGTAGGCTGTGCCCTGCAGGTGCCATGCCTCCTTGACTTCTCCTCTCCCTCTGCCAACACCAGCTTTTGGTTTTTCTAGATGATTCTCCTGCACACTTACATGTCATCTCTTCCAAAAACCTTTCTAAATCTTCAATCTGAACCAATGATGGTCGCTGACTGTTACAAAATTTTGTCCTTTGTTTTGTCCTTCATTCAGGCCGGATGGAGCTGGGCAGTGTGATGCTGACTCCAGTCCTGCTTAGCTCTCTGCCTGGCTTTACCGCCTGTAAGTCGTGTGATCTCCACTCTTGTTGAAGGTTTTCAATCCCACTGACCTAAAAAGTTAGGAAATCCTCTTTAAAAGTATCATTGCACAGCATATTGAGGCTCTTCTTGTTGCCACCATGAACATTTAAATAGATGCTACTTGAGGCAGGGCATGGGGATTACCCTGATATCGCTTCATATGAACAGTCTTATTTGCATTAGATATGTATAGTCTTTAAAAGTAAGAGTGAGAACTGTTCTCCCCAAATTATCTAGAGCATTTGCATATATGTCAGAGGAAAAAATGTAAATTAGAGAGAACAAGGAAGAGGCGCCAGTTCTACAGGGGTTAAAAACAGCTGCCTGTGAGATGGTGAAGCTGTTTCTATGCTGCCTAAAGTGAGCCCAGGAAGTGAGAAGGCAGTATTATTCTCTGTCTCTAAAAAAACAACCTGACCAACTGTTGTCATGAATGTGGGAAAGAGCTGTCACACCTACAGTCTCAGAGAGAGAGAGAGAGAGAGAGAGAGAGAGAGAGAGAGAGAGAGAGAGAGAGAGAAGAATAACAGCTACAGTTAGTAGATTAGAAAGTTGGAAATGGCATGTGATTAAATGCTAGCAAACAGATATGCTAGCTTCCTTAGTGACCAATCTTCTGTGTGATTGTGTCACCTAAGAAGGATGGCTCTGCCTTAGTCAGTGACAATTCCTGAAGTTCAGGTCCATCTCTAACCAACAATCAGAAAATTCAGAGACTGGACAACTGAGCCTCTAACATGAAGAACTGCCTGTAACCACCAGAAGCATCTACAGAGGAAGCCATGTGTGGCTGAGCAGAGGCCTCACCTACAGAGGAAACCATGTCTGGCTGAGCAGAGGCCTCACGTACAAAGGAAGCCATGTCTGGCTGAGCTGAGGACCAGACAGCTGCAGAGAGAATTCTTAAACGAAAGGGGACAATGGGCCCTTTTTGCCTGGCCATGAAGGATCTAACCTTAGGGATCTAAGCACAAGAGTCTAGCTGTGAATTATCACCTAGATCATTATGCCAGCTCTAGGAGGGCTGCCGGCTCTTCTTGGCTTGGAGGCACAGTGGAGCACAGCCCACATGAGGATTCTCTGTAAGTCCAGTGCGCACCTCTCAGCTCTTGCTTCTTGCATGTACTCACCTGTCAGGATCACCCTATGGCCTGCACAGTCACCCTGCAGGGTGACTCCTTGAGGGAGATCTGCTGTTGCCTTCATCTCAGTGTGTTACCTACCGAAACTGTCACTCTTATTAATGACTACAGTTTGCATGATGAGTCACCTTAAGTCTATCCACGGTCATCTCCTCCTGTAGTCCTCACCAACTGTCGTCTGATGGCCTCTACCCACAGCTCCCATTGATGAATGATCTTGGTTCCTCACTTAAATAGAATGGTGACAGATATATATATATATATATATATATATATATATATATATATATATATATATATGATAAAGAGTGACTATTGGGTATCAGAAAGAAATGAAAGCTAAAAAAATCCAACACTTACTCAGGGAGAGAATACTACTATGATAGGACTTCACATTTACCCCGCTTCCTCTCATTCAGAAACCTGTCCCAGCATTCAGCATATATCTCACACCCCAGCCCCCCATGTGAAGAGTCCCTGAGCCCCCAGACAGTCCTAAGGAGTACTCCCCCACCCCGTTACTGCCTCAGGTTACATTACTCATAGCTATAGCCCTCAGTGTGTAGGGGCTGGGACTGAGTCACCTCTGTCCCGCTCATATCTTCAGGACCAACAGAGGACAAAAGGAAAGACAGCCACAAGCATGTGTGTTCTCAAAGATTTTGGTTAATATCCCAAGATGCCAAGCTCTGAGCAATGAATCTGGAGAGCTTGTGCCTACCTGGCTTAGGATGGCTCTTTCCGGACTCTCCAAAGGCTCCGGTTCCCTTGCATCCCAAATGTCTGGTTCCCTTGCAGCCCCTGAGACATCCTCCGGGCCTAGTACCCTGCTCTTAAGGAAGCTTGTTCTTGTTTATGGAGGCAGAGTTGGTAACACAGTCAGGGAAGGCTGCAAGTGTGGAGCCCAAAGCTGGCTTCCATCCAGGGCTGGCACCCCCTCCTCCAGCCTGCTTGCCAAGTAGACTTCTTGCCTCCATTAAAACAAGCCACCAAGGGGGAGATGACATCACTGTCCCTAGAACATTTTCCCCTAGATTCACACCCCACTCTGTACCCAGTTCTACTTCTTGGGGTAGCCGAAGCAAATCTAGCCTTTCTCCAGGGCAGCCCTCGAGTGCCAGGGGCAGCTCTCTTATCTTTCTGCAGGCTAAATGCCCTTAGTTCTGACCGTGTTTGTTGGTTTGTTCCAACAAACCTGTTTGTAAATGCTCTTGAAAAAAGCATTCTCTGCAAGGTGAAAGAGAGATGAGGGGTCTTATCAGCTTTGCCCCTGCCCCTGTGTGTGTCTCATCAGAAATTAACACTTTCCCATATCTCCAGTGCTGAGAAAATAAGTAACATTCACCCAGGTACTTGCTCAAGCCAGGCCCCCTTACTGAGTTTGAGGAATGTGGTGTTTATGATTTACTAGAAAGAGAGGTTAGCTTCCAGTTAATCGCCATCTTTTATTTTCCCTTTAGACACAGCGGAGAAAAAGAGTAAAAGCGCTGAGAACCAATAATGCAATGAAAACTCTCCCTTGAGAACCAGGGGCGGGACTCATAGGACCAGAATTCAAGCCAACCAGGGAACAGGCCATCAGACCCCTGGAAGGGGATCCAGAAGCTAAAAGAGTTTCTGAGGCATTTGGGAACTTGTTTTAGGGAAGCACTTCTTAAATCTTATTTTCCAGAAGCATTCCTTCAGAAAATACTAGACCACAGGTTCTCAACCTTCCTAATGCTGCCACCCTTTCTCATGCTGTGCTGACCCCAACCATAACACATTTTTGTTGCTACTTCATAACCGAATCGTAATGTAAATATCAGATAATTCTGATATCTCAGGCCACCCCTGTGGAAGGGCCGTTCAACCCCCACTAGAGGGGTGGAGACCCACAGCTTACTAGACAGTGTCTAACCTTAAAAATTAATTCTAAGCCGGGCAGTGGTGGCGCACGCCTTTAATCCCAGCACTTGGGAGGCAGAGGCAGGCGGATTTCTGAGTTCGAGACCAGCCTGGTCTACAGACTGAGTACCAGGACAGCCAGGGCTACACAGAGAAACCCTGTCTCGAAAAACCAAAAAAAAAAAAAAAAAAAAAATTAATTCTAAAAAAACCTCATCACTAGAATCTCTGTTCCCCCCCTCCTTTGTCTTCTTCCCTCCCTATTTCCTTCCTTCCTTCCTCTTTCCTTCACTAAAATGTATTTGATGTGACAAATGCTTCAGTGTCCAATGACCCTGTGCTTTAACATCATTAAGTCTCATTGCCTCACATGAGTAAGCCAGTGAATGGAATCCAAAGTCGTTTTATGATAGACTTCAGGCTGTAGCAGATCCTCACGGGGATGATCTAAACTGTTAATAAAGTTAAATAAACCTCCGCTGACACATCCACTCCATCAGGGCTTACTAACCTCTAAACCTGGTACAAAACACTTTCCAAACATAAGTTCTATATAGGCTTCTTGTGTAGAGGAATATTTCTTTAATCAGCTTCTTTAATGACATGACTAAGCAAAAACACATTGAGGGCTAAGAGTCATCACAAGACCAGCTAAATCCAGTCTGCAGCATCACTGGAAAGACAATAAAGCACCCATCAAGAAATGTCTTCATTTCATTTGCTCCTCAGCCTGGAGCATGCAGGAAATGAACACAGAGCACATATCCCATCCAGCCACCTGGAAGACTTCCTGCTTTCGGAAAGAGCGGTTCTTCCTCCCAACACGTCCACACCAGCGCCCTCAGCAGCCCCATCCTACATTCTGATGTCATTTGAAGGAGGAAGCCAATTGACTTCCCACTTGAGCCTGAACGAAGGGTGATTCATTCCTGAGACTACGTATGTCAGGGTAACAGGGTAACAGTGTCAGGTGTGAGGCTGGCTACCTGATCTGCTCATTATACACCAAGTACTTGTTGAAATGTCAAACTGTACCTCACAAATCTGTATAATTGTTATGTTATGTGTCAATTTAAAATTTTAAATTTGTATCTCTACGACTCTGAGAGTCTGAGGGAAGGGTGAGAAATGGAGAAAGGAGGACTCCAGAGACGACAGAGTGGCGTGAGCTAGTACCCTCCTCCCGAGTTCTTTCTGAGGGAGACAGGGAGTTCTGGCCTGACCCTAATCTCCCTGGCCCCCAGGTGGAAGAGCCTGTCTTCTTTTCAAGTAGGGCTTAAAAGCAGGCCATCCTGTGGGTGGGACAGCGGCCTTGGCCCTGCCCAGTACAGGAGGAGCAGGTTCAGGTACCCCTCTTTGCGGAACCCTGTGAAAAAGTCTGCCATGAATCACACTGTAAGACACCACGAAGCCACAGACCCTGCAGCCTTGGTGCCTCCGCCCCAGAAACTCCAACTTAGGAGATTTTCCTTCAAAAGCCCCAGGATTGATGGAGCCACTCCTCAGCTCGGTTATATGCATTTCTGGACCAGCCCCTACCCTGGGCTCTGGGAACTCAGAAATATAGCAACCAATATTGACACAGTAGCTAAAGCTAACCCAGGAGTCCAGCCCTGGACTAGCTACCTTAATAGATATTTTAACACCGAAATCTTTCATAACAAGCAAAAGAGGCAGGTATCTTTCTATGAAAGATAACCAAAGAGCAGTTGTGTGGTGGCTCATGTCCAATATCCTAGCATTTGAAAGGGTTGAAACCAGAGGGGAGGTAAGCCTGGGCTACAGAGGGAGTTCCTGGCTAGCCTGAGCTAGTGTGTGTAAAACCCTGGCTTGAAAAAGCCAAACAATAGCCGGGCAGTGGTGGCGCATGCCTTTAATCCCAGCACTTGGGAGGCAGAGGCAGGTGAATTTCTGAGTTGAGAACAGCCTGGTCTACAGAGTGAGTTCCAGGACAGCCAGGACTACACAGAGAAACCCTGTCTCAGAAAAAAAAAAAAAATACGGGCTATTGAAATGGCTCAGTGGGTAAGAGCACCAACTGCTCTTTCGAAGGTCCTGAGTTCAAATCCCAGCAACCACATGGTGGCTCACAACCATCTGTAATGAGATCTGATGCCCTCTTCTGGTGCGTCTGAAGACAGCTACAGTGTACTTATTTATAATAATAAATAAATCTTTAAAAAAAATGCTTTAAAAAAAAAAAGCCAAACAATAACAGTAACACAACAAACAGATAAAAGAGCCAGAGAGGGCAGGGGCCTCCCAGTTCATACTCTCTGGCTTTGGAGTCTTTGTTCCTAATCATTACACACACACACACACACACACACACACACACACACATCACCCAACTCCCAGGAGACTGGAAACGCAACACTAAGTTGCTGCTAAGAAGCTCTTTGCAAATTCTGGGGTGATGCTCAAATGTCAGTACATCTGCATCCTTCCTTCCAGGTCTTTAATCTGTGCCTCTGACCTCTGTACCAGGCAGGACCATACACCCTGCTACTGTCTGAACTGTGGTCAAAGGACCCCAGCCTAGAATGGTGCCAGAGTCTTGAGCCAAGAAATTGTGATTTTTTTTTTTTTTTTTTTTTTTTTTTTTTTTTTGATTTTTGAAACAGGGTTTCTCTGTATAGCCCTGGCTGTCCTGGAACTCACTCTGTAGACCAAGTGAGCCTCCAACTCAGAAATCCACCTGCCTCCACCTCCCAAGTGCTGGGATTAAAGGCGTGCACCATCACTGCCCGGCTGAAATTGGGAATTCTTGCACTAGGCCACACAGCCATCATCCACACCCACCGCACGCATCCCACCAGAACTCCTGGAAAACAAACAAATCCAGGATAGCTTATGGCATCCCCCGGCTGGTGTCACGAGGCCCAGTGGATCCCAATGTTCCCAACACTGAGATTTCTAGGGCTCAGTTAAGGAGGGTGACGCTTACCTGAAAGGCTCGCCCTACTTTACAGATGAAAGCACGGCCCATTTAACACTTGAAGCATGGCTAATAATCTAGGCGTGTGGCTGCCCCACCCCCAATTTCCTCAAAGTCATTCCTAGTGCAAAGGTGCATTTATAACAATTATGTTCTTTGATGCTATGTGAAGCCAGGTTGTGATAAGTGGTGTATAATATGTTCGCGTTACATAAGGAAACCAAGGCACACTGATATAATGACAAAGTAGCAAGCTAACCAGATACTACACAAGCAAGGAACCGAAGCCCTGCTTGGCTGTCTTCCAATTCAGTACTCGTCCTTTTAGCTCAAGACAGCCCAGGGGAAATGAAAGTGAATAGTATCTATGTTTTTTGTTTGTTTGTTTTGTTTTGTTTTGTATTATTTCTGGTTTGGTGTTCTTCGACAGTCTCACTACAGAGCCCAGGCTGGCCTCAAACTCCAGACTCTCCTGCTTTAGCCTTCCTAGTGCAGAGGTCACAGGTATACATCCCCGTATCCTGTGGATTTTTAATGGCATGAGACAAAGAAGTCAGACGAGAAAGCTCTGTGACGGTCATAGGACTCGGATCCTGGAACCACGCCCAGCGTTGGCGTGTTTTGTTTGTGTTTATGGGGAAGCCATGCCAGATTGGCCAATGAGCTAACAAAAAACATGGATCCCAGGTATAATGAGTCTCTGTAAGGTTGCCACAACAGCCAGCATTTGCACACGCACGAAACAGGAAAAGCATTGACCTGTGAGCCGAGACTGGAGATCAGAGCCCAGGTCTCCGCTCTGACACTTACTTGTGGCAAATCAAGTATCCTTTCTGGGAGTCATCTACCTTACCTACAAAATGGGGTAAACTATGTGCCACTTAATACGGACTGATCTGCAAATCTTCCCACCCACTCCCCGCGGAATCATTATCATCAGAACAATAGCAGATCTCCTTTTTAGGAGACTTTCCAACTAAGAGATGTGAGACGGAAACTCAGTGCCACCGAGTGAGGTGGGATAAACGCGTGCTGCCTAGTAGACGCATGCGCTCTATAGCTGTGCTGGAGCCTCTGGCCAGTCTCTCCAACCCTGCAGCTCAGCTTTCTGAGCTGACTTCTTCCGGTCATAGGAAGTCCCAAAAGTCTCTGAACCCACGGAACTGCAAGGCTGATTCACTCTAAGTCACCAGCTCATCTTACCCCTCACCATGCCTATCCCCATGTGCAAAACCAGATCGATCACACTTCCCCCACCAGCTAGCTGCAGGGTGCTGCGGCTAGAGGCAGTCGTGGGCACTACACTCAGTCAATGAATGGTCTCCTTAGAGGGCGCTTGTCTTAGTCATTCTGTGGAAATTAATTTAGTGCTGGAATTGGCAGCTCACAAGCAAAGCACACTCTGCGCAAAAGCTAAGGAAGCCTCATGCACCCTGGGGTGACTGATGAACACCTCCCACCAGAAGCTTCCCATGATGCTTCAGTCAGCCAGGCTGACGTGGTATTGCTAAAAATTTACCCGGTGGCTTGCACTTGACTCTGCGTTACTCTTTGTAACTTAGTGTCCATGGAGGCTCCTGCTAAGGAGAGGGAGCTGACCCCAGTTTCTAAAATACTTTCTGGTGTAGTCTGTCCTTGCAGAAGGGAAAGAAGGAGCCTTTGGAAGTAGCTGGGTTAGTTCACCAATTATCAAAAAAGGTACTGTGGATCCCCAGAGTCCTGAGGAAGACTCTGAGTCCGCGGAGTTTAAGACAGCTTTCATAATGGAACAAAGATGTTACCTGCCTTTGCTCTCTGTGTTGGTATTCACAACAATGCTGCAGAAGCAATGGTGATTGCCAACCCCTGCTGCCAGGCGCTCACCTCAAATCCCAGCACTCTGGAGGCAGAGGCAGGCAGATCTCTGAGTTCGAGGACAGCCTGGTCTACAGAGTGAGTTCCAGGACAGTCAGGGCTATACAGAGAAACCCTGTCTTGAAAAACAAACAAACAAACAAACAAACAAAAGATTGTCATCCAGTCTCCCCAGCATGGATCAAGACAACCACAGCTCGCTGGGTTAAGTCTGCATTGTTTCCTCTACTAGCACTGTTATGGTGAAAATAAAAAAAAGTAAGTCCAAGGCCAATCAGATGGCTCAGGGAGGAAAGATACTTGCCACCAAGCCTGATGATCTGAGTTCAAGAGCCTGTGCCTACATGGTAGAAGGAGAGAACAGATTCCTGCAAATTGTCCTCTGATCTTCACATGTGAAACATGCTATATGCATGCACACACATACATAAATAATAAATAAAGTGCAATGAAATTTTTAATTAAAATAGGCCAGTTTCCCCCTGTGTGTTCCATCTTGGTGAGAGAGCAAGTGGTTATCTCTCAGCTCCTGAATAGCATCTTCTTTCCATAGCTAGTGTTGTCTGATCACTCCCACACTGCTTCTGCCACACTTGAAGTGTCACAATACTCTCAAGGAAAAGTTACTTGCCTGTACGTGTCTAGAAGGAGTGGTGAGCTGTACTACTCACTGTTTTCTTCAGAAAATACATTTCTATTTGAAAGACACCACGGCAGGACAAGCTCTGGTTTTTCAGACCTGGGTCTAGGCAGACGTTTTCCTAGAAGTGAATCTCACGAGTGTCAGTTCAAGGAAACCAGCTGACAGGATTTGCTGCCAATGAAGAACTCAGAGCTTTCAAATGAACACTGGGATGCTGGAAAACTGAGTTTGCCACTGTGAGCTTGGCAGCTTCCAAACACGGACAGACTTTCCCAGTGGCATTCCAGTGTGGGCACGTTAGTAAGTGTGCTTTTGAATATTTGATAGGGAGATGTGTCAACGCTTAGAAAAATGCATGCAGCCTATCAAATCAATGTCTTCCAGTCGGTCACACAAGAGTAAAAAAGTACTTTTATTGAATTTCTTTGTTTTAATGCTGACAGCAAATATCAACAGATAATTAACATATAAAATATCTTCGAGGCTCATCCTTGAGAGATCTTAAAAGATTAAGCAAATGCTGAGAGTGGATAGTTTGGAAACTGCGAAGCTGTAAAACTTTATGGTACGAAGATCAGACGCAATGTGAGGAAAGCAGGCGGGTGCCGAAGACAGGAGAGGAGCCTTGTGCTACAGATTGGCAAGAGATCATTAGAGAAGAAACCGAGACAGTGGCGGTGACATAGGCAGGATGTGTGTGGGGTGCCTTCATTATTGTGTTAGATAACTCTTCCCAGAGAAACATGAGCAAACAAATCGCCTATCCTCAGCACTGACTACAGATCAAAGAAAGAATTCTATTCAAGTGCAGTTTGATGAAGCAATGAGCTTATTAGGTTTTCTAACCATGAGCACAGGTATCCTGGTTAGTTTTAATCATTAACTTGACACAGCCTAGAGCCACCTTGTGTCCATTGAAGAATTACCTCAACTGAAGAATTACTTCAATCAGATTGGCCTGTGGCTATATCTGTGAGTTCTTTTGATTTGATTGGTGCCAGAGGATTTAGCCCCCTGTGGGCAGCACTATCCCTATGATAGTGGGCCCAGGTTGTATAAAAAAGTAGCAAAGAGCAACTGAGAGAAGCAACCTATTAGTAAGCAGCATTCTTCCATAGCTTCTGGGTAATTTCCCTAAGTGGTGGAAGCGTACGCTGATATAAACTGTTTACTCGCCTAAGTTCCTTCTGGTCTCAGTTGTTCATCACGGCAATAGAAAGCAAACAAGAACAAAAGGGAGCGTAAAGAAGCTGCATCACTGAAAAGCCTACCATAGCCTGTGAAAACTGCACCCATAGACATCACCGACACATTTGCAGATGCAAGAACTCCCCCTTAGTGGGATTGTTTGCTGCGAATATAAGCTTGGGAAGGGGCCTTATCAATCTAGAACTTTCTGAGTCTTTCAAGTGTCATTAGCTCCCTGAGATTTATGAGTCTTCTTACACTCTGCAGGAAATGTGTCAAGTTGGGGAAATTATCGATACACAAATGAAAATTAGAGGCGTTGTGTTCTAGTTAGGTTTGGTTGCAGTGTTGTAGCCGGTAAAACCATTGCCCTAGAGTACCTACTGGAGATGCCAGCATCACCACCAGCTGTGTAGAGAGAGGAATGCTCTAACAGTAGGATTGAGTGGGGAAACAAGAGGAGGATCCTGCTCCAATTTTTCTACGTGGAGACTTCAGGACTCAAGGTCTAAGAGAGTGCTCACTACGAGGAGGCAGAAGGGAGCCTGGGATAGGATAGGATTTGCAGGTTTCAGCTGTGAACTATTCCCCTGTGGACAACATGCATCCTGTATTACATTATGCTGTGTTTATTCCCTTCTGTCATCCATGAGTCTCTCATTGTACGAGCTGTGAGCTTTTCCAGTTCTGTCTTAGGAAGGGACAGGAAGTGCTGTGTGCTTATGCAAGGAGAGCAACAGCTCTTAGCAGGTTGCTATGGGACGAGAGCAATGGTTACACACTCTCAAGAGAAACCCCGTGAACCAGAGAAACACCTTCTCCATCCAGTAACTGTTCACAGAAGGCTGAGAAATATTCTTTTCAGACTTGAGAAATATTTTGGAAGAAAGAGTAAATGCAGTGAATTGAGTGTGGCTGGTGAGGTAAGTATAGAACTCATCCTAGGGTACTGCTAAGAACTCAGTGTACCTGCTAGATGCCCCCACTGGACCTGTCCGAGGCTCAAGAGACCTGGAATGAAGGCCTTGACATGAGAGAATGGCCAGCCAGCCTAACAGGCGAGTAGCTCTCCAGAGCGAGAGTCACCTGCAGAAGATTACAGAAGGACCGTGCTTGGCCCAGATCAATGGAGGAAGACCTCCCAGGAGTGGTTCTGGTACACATCGCAGGTGTTCTCTGGACGAAGAGATGATGCTGAGATCTCCTGGAGAAAGGATAAAGGTGGACTCAACGTGCAACCACAGATCCTAGAGAATGCCTCTTGCTGATCACCAGGAGCCTGCATTGCTGCCAGTAAAGAACGAGCTTAATTAAGTTCTAACGGGTTTTCAGCTGGTTGGCACACCCAGGACAAGGTATGCATCCATCACTTGGTTTCAGGCAGGTCGAGAGTGTTCTGCTAATATGTGAAACCTTCTATGTAGCCACTTAAGTTCCCCACACATCAGGTGTGATTAGAAATCCCAGAAGCTACACACGGCCTGACGTAAACCATTGAGAGGGACAGGACGGGGAGGGGGGCGGGGGGGAGGACAAGCAAGACAAGAAAACAGTTTACATTAGCTTCTGCATGCAGTTGTTGGAGCTCGGTCATAACTGTTCCTTCTGCTGGCTGTAAAACTGACCCAGCCAGATCCCAGAGCTGCAGGCTGGGATAGGAAGTCTGCTGTAGCCGGAACCTGCCAGAGAGAACAGAAAAACGAAGTTCTTTCAAGGTGTGGTCAAGTGGCTGGAATACCTAATGTCTCAGTGCCAGGTTCACCATTGGCACCACAGAGATCACAGCCTGGGACCAGGTCACACAGTCCATTCCTCCCCATTAGTGGCACCTGCCAGGAGCTACTCCTCCAGACAAGGTCTCCTGCAGAGATGTTTGTCTTCGGTCTGTGCACAGCAGACTCTAGACACTGTGCTGGAGCAGGTATTCTCCTACTGGGTGATGAGTGCAAATCAAGAACCTCCAATGGTGGTTTAGTTCCTGGGAGCTCTGGGGACTAAACCACCAACCAAAGAGGGACCCATGGCTCCAGCTACATTTGTATATCTGGCATCAGTGGGAGGGGAGGCCCTTGGTACTGTGGAGGCTCAATGTCCGAGCATAGGGGCATGCTAAGGTGGTGAGCTGGAGTGGGTAGGTGGATGGGGAAGCACCCTCCTAGAATCAGGGGGAGGAGAATGGGATAGGGGAGTTGCAGAGGGGAAACAAGGAAGGGGGACAATATTTGAAATGTAAATAAATAAAATAATCAATTAAAAAAAAAAAAGAACCTCCAATGGGATCTTGGCATGGCTAGTTTCTGCATCATTATCCCAGCTTTGCTAGGAGACTTAGCCCAAGTCACTGCGTGGAAAATGCTTCTGTTGCTTCCTTTCCCAGGCGACTAGGAACTCGAGCAGCGCTATTAGTGGCTGTAAAATCAGGGCCAATTGGGAGAAGGCGGGGCTGGGGATAATTGTTTGCCAGATGCCTCTGGGCTGACTTGGAACTCTGGCTCCAGGAGGCTGAGTCTCCGTTCTGCATCAAGGCACTAGGATCTGTGGGAAGCAAGGAATTTCTTCACATCTTCATCTCAGTCAACCTTCCTGTTGTGGGACAAAGGGATGGGAGAGACACATGCTACCACATATTTGAACCTGGAAAAGTTTGCTTCCCTGGTAGAAAACTGCCTCGTCTCTCAGAAAGAGACATGACGAGTTCAGGGGAGATACTGGGGAGACTGGGTGTGTGAAAATGTGCATCAGAAGAATCCAGGGACAAGTCACTTGCATTAAGATGCATGTACATGCCAGGTGGTGGTGGCGCGCACCTTTAATCCCAGCACTTGGGAGGCAGAGACAGGTAGATGGCAGGAGTTTGAAGCCAGCTTGGTCTACAAGTTCAAAGACAGCCAGGGCTACATAGAGAAATCCTGTCTTAAAACAAAACAGAAAAACAAAACAATCTGAAGGACTGCATGTTTGTTTTCACAGGAGAAGGAGGCAGCTATTGAACCCACCTGCAGGTGAAAAGGAGGCAGCTATTGAACCCACCGCAGGTGAGGAGGTACTTTTTGTTCTTAGCCCTGAGTGCACATTCCACAACACTAGGGCAGCTTTGAAGAGACCCTGGATACCTGTCTCCAGGTGGGCAGAGGATTGGAGTTTTCAGCAGAGCCTGGTAAGGCTATCAAGAGGCCGGGGCTTTTAAGAGATGCAGCCGAGATGGAGATCCTTCATGTAACACCTGGGGTGCTCAGGAGATGGGAGAGCTGTCAGAGCGGTGGGGAGCATGTTTAGGGAGGGGAAAGGTGGGCTATAGTCAGGAATGGGGCAGGGGTGGCATGTGGTGGGCACTGTTTTAGAAGAATGGAGGAGAAGCAGGAAAGGAATTAGGGCAGAGAATACCAGTAGAAGCCAGAGAAACAGAAAGGATAGCAGTGGATAGCAGGAGCATGGCGGTGACAAGGGGACAGGGCCAGGACTGCTCAGGCTAACCCTCACGTTACTGAGACTGTGACCAAGGCAAGGCTGGAAGTCCCCTCTCTGGCCACAGGTCTCAAACACACCACCCTGACTCCTCAGACATCCCACAGAATACCCCTCCCCCTCTTCCCAAGGGGACCCCCCTCTGCCTTTGGGCCACCTAGCTCCCCTGGCAAGATGCTCATCACAGAAGGAAGTAACTACACCCGAGGGAGATCAGGTGATTTGAGCAACCAAGAACAAGCAGACCATAGAAAGGAATCTCTGCTTTAGAAATTAGCTACAGTCACTAATCCATCCCCAGCTAAGTGTTTCCAGCCGCTGCAAATGTTGTAACACCCTTGGAATTCAGGTCCCTTTGGCTTATTCATTCTATAACTCTGGAAGCTCGTTTGTTAGATTTTTTTTTTCAGTGTGTCCAGCCAGGATTGTTCATGTTCTAGCCATTCCCCAGCTTCCTGCTTCTCTACTAACCTATTTCTCAAGCCGCTGAGAAATTGGGGCCATTAAGTCAGGATCCAAGAAGAATGGCTGGGAACATTGAGTCTCAGCCGAAAGGCTCTGAATGCCCATGTGTCCACAATACTAGATGTTCTCAAATGTACCTGATTTTCACAGACAAGCAAAGGGAGCTGAAGAGAGGTTTGTAAATTTCCAAGATATGAGCAAGGAGCTCATGTCAGGGCTGGGTTTTACACATTTGGCCCTAGTCAGCAGCAGCACATGGCAGACCATCCAACACTCACTGACCTGAAGGGTAGGGCTGAGCGGGCATTGCCCCCCTAGCCTTCTATCTCCTACTAGGCACAGCTGTGGGGTCTAGGTCCCTCATTTCTGATTGCTATCTTAGTTACACTGTGATCTCAAAAGACCTGGCTGGGTCTACATATAGCAGTGTGGTGATCACTGCAGCAGATGCTCAGTTGGCCTTAGAGCCCTGTCCCTGGTCACCTTGGTCCTGAATGTCAACCTGCTGACAGGATATCTTTGTAGAGAGCCTGCTGCCAGGATCGTCCTAGGAAGGATTCCTGAAGAAATTCCAAATGTTTGAAGCTGAAACAGGAGGGAAAGTTATCAGTCTTAATGCCCATTCTCCTCCCCCCTCTTCATCCCTCCCCACCCCAAACATACACACGCTGGTACAGCTTCTTTCTCTCATTGGTTGTTGGAATTATAGTACATCTCTAATTTATTGTTTCTTTATTATTGCTAATATGGAGAATACACAGGACCTTTTGGGGAGGTTTCTTTGCAACATCCCAACTAGAGACCCAATTGGTGGCAAGTGTTAATTATGAGACATGTAAATGGAAATGTATTAGACTATAGTTAATGTAACAGACTGTGATAGCATTATGAACAGTGACCCTGGAGCTTAAGGGGGTGACTTTGGCAGGAGCATTATGGGAAGTAGCAGGTGAGATGGGAGAAAGGGTGGTCTCTGGCTTGCCTGTGGCCTCATACAACTACCACTGAGACAAGCTACTCAGTGCCTTGGGCCGTGGGCTCCCTGATGAAGAGCTTGTTCCAGCTTCTCTTGATGCACTATAAAATGATGCCAGGACACAGCCAATTGGGAGTGGCAAAAGGCAGCTATTGTTTTGTAAGTTCTCAGAGTTGAGGATTTAAACAGCTTAGTAAAGGTGGTTTGTCTCTGCCCTTCCATGCCTAGGCCTCATCTACAAAGACACGAAGACAGGGAACTAGAAATAGCTAGGGTTATCTTCACTTATGTCTAGTGACTCACATTGGTTGGGTATAAGTAGGATCTTCAGATAGCTTATTGCCAGAAGATCTATGTCTGACATGTCCATGAGTTCTCTCAGCATGGGCTAGTCTGGACTTCTTCACAGAACGGGGACTGGGTTCTAAGGGGAAATATTGCAAGAGAGGAAAATGTTTGTTCTAGCCTTGGGACTCACATTCTGGTGGTTTGAATGAAGATGGTGCCCATAGAACCATAGGGAGGGACACTATTAGGAGGTGTGGCCTTGTTGGAGGAGGTGTGGCCTTGTTGGAAGAGGCTTGGCCTTGTTGGAGGAAATATGACACTGAGGGTGGGCTTCGAGATTTCAGAAGCTAAAGCCAGGCCCAGTGTAGCTCTCTCTTCCTGTCTATCTGGGTCTAGAACTTTCAGCTACCTCTCTAGTACCATGTCCACCTGTGTGCCACCATGCTTCCCGCCATGATGATAACGGATTAAATTTCTGCACTGGAAGCCAGTCCCAGTTAAATGTTTTCCTTTATAAGAGATACCATGATCATGGCATTTCTTCACAGCAATAGAAACCCTAACTCAGACACACATATCACTTCTCCCACACCCCGTTCATGATGGCAGTCACAAAACTCTGTCTGGGTTCAAGACGAGGAGAAATGGACCTATACACACACTCTATGGGAGAGGTATCAATGTCATAGAAAATATGCAAGATGGGCTCACTGTGCAGCAAGCTTTAAAAAGTATCTGACACAGTGTCTGTTGCTGACATTAAAAACCCTCCATCAGCCACTCCCAGTGCACAGATCCTACTGCAGGCAAGTCAGCATATGCCTTACTCAGCTCAGCCTAAGTAGACAGTGTTCTGTTTCAACCGATTTCCTGGTTATCCCGACTATACCATTACAGGATTCTCGATTGCACTTGAATAACAGGTAAGATAAAAAAAAAAAAATACAATAAAATAAAAAGTCTCTTAGCAAGCATGAACCCTGGGGTCTTCTTTATTACTCTAGCCTGGGCTACTTCTCTCTCGCTCTTTATGAAATTTTTATTATGCTGAGAACCCCTGCCTCTTAAAATACAAACCAACCAATAGGTTTTCCTTCAACTGTGATTATTGTTGGCAAGCTCAGAGATTCAAGCTCTTTGTCTCCCCCTACAAAATGAATGACCGCAGTAAATGAAAGGCAGCTTGTTTCAAAGCATCAAACGACATGGCTGACATGGGGTGTCGATATGGCTACAGTTAATGGAAGTTTTGTGTTCAGCCTTGCTTCATTTCAGCTCATCAGAGCCATGAGTAATAAAGGGCTAGTTAGCATTGCTTACTAATTATTCGCCAATTAAATCGAGGAGTAAGCTCCTGCCTCCTTATATAGACCACAGGAACTCAGGAGCTGCTTGGCAAATGGAAATACATGAATCAGCTACACGAAGACATCCCTCTACATTCTGCCAGGAGATGCCAGGCCCTGGTGAGTGCAGAGGATGCAGATTGGGCGGAGTCTATGGAGTTTCTACACCCAACCTTCACAGCTCCTGGAGAGGAAGCTGGTGTTCAAATAGGTTCAAGGCTTTGGAAGATCCGTGGCTCTCTCAGATGCAAGGCAAGGACTCTGAGAAGAGTCTTTTCGTTCCTAAGTTCAGCTTCTGGTCTCCTGTACTGCCTGCCTGTGGTTTAGCAGGCCAGCCCCTTTCTCAGCTGCTCATCCCACATTAGACACATGTATGTTTGTTAATGAATGGCACAGTGTAGGCCCTGGGGAAGCAGAGACCTGCTCTCATTAAGCATTCAGTCCAAAGGAAGAGAGAGCAGAAAACACAGTCCTTAACAACCATATACAGAGAAAATTTGTCATAGATGAGATACAATTATGGGATAGAGTGGGGGATAGAAAGATCAAGGTGGGCGGTAGAAAGAGATGCCTTGTTTATCTTATTTTGGGGGTTGCTATAGATCAAATCCAGGGTCCCGTGTATGGCGGGCAAATGCTTTACATTTGCATTGCGCTCCAACCCCAAGAGAAGCCCTTTGGGTAGGATGGTGGAGGCAGGCTTCCAGGAGACTGTGATGCCAGAGTGGCCTTAAGTGATGACAAAGAATCAGATCTTGGAGGAGAAAAGTCCTCCAGAAGGAGATGGAATGAGACAAAGGCCCGAGGAGGAATGAGCTGGTCTTGTCAGAGGAATAAAAAGGCCACTTAAGTCAAAACTCTGAGGCCAGGAAGAAACCTGAGGGGGCTCTGAAGGGTTAGCACCATGTAGGTCATCACAGCGAGTAAGGAAAGCTTGGTTGGTCAGAAGGCCTCGCAGAGCTGGCTGCCCCTCACACCGCCTACAGTTGCCTACAGGAACTCGGTGCATTTGGCGTGTTTGCTTCTCATTTCTATTTCCTTCCAAGTCAATCATGAAGGTGAAGATATACTCTTGAGTCTTTTGAAGCCTAAATACAGCCACTCACTGTGTCATGCCATGGTGTTTATGTCCACCACCACCATCTGTCAATGGATTGATTTTTTTTTTTTTTAAGCTTCCGTTGTCTTTTCTGTTAACACAAATGTAGTGTCAGTATCTAAACAGAGACTTCATCACAAAATGCCCAGTTGCGATTTCTACTTAAAATTCTATTTGACTTTACGACACACCCTTAATTCTTTTCTCAGGACAGAGAGTTGAAAAGTAGTTGAGGTTTTTTCAGAAAACCACCAAGGTCCTGTAGATGTGCCCTGGAAAGAGTGGGATTGAGCTAAAAATAAGGGGCTTCTAGTCTGAAGGTCCCTACTATATACCAGGAGGCCTCTCAGCAGCATCTCCAGCTGGAAGCTGGCCTGTTTGTTTTATACAAAGCAATTCACCTCTTTGAACCTTAGGTGGCTTTTCTGCTTGGTGGAGATTAACTTCCAAGGACCATGGTGAAGATTAAATATGGTGGTATCTGTAGGACCCCCACCCCCAAACAAAGTCTGGCTCTGAGCAAATGCCCAAGCATTAGTTCTGTAACCCTCGGCTGCCACAAGGACCAAGCATCCAGATTTACATTGGGAAGTGTTTATATGCTTTTAAGGAAGGCCGCTTGGAGTTAGCCCTCACAGCAAATAATTTGTCAGTGTTGAGCTTGAGGAAACCATGACTGCTCTGTCCGTGTCATTCCCACAGATGATCCAAGGTCTTCCCTAGCTCCTGTCATTTGACTAGTTATCACTCAGCCTCCTGTTGCCTCCATTGTTGGCAGAACCTGCTGCACTTTGCCATGGAGTTCAGAAGTGACTGAGATAGCCCCACAGCTCTGGGATACCCCATGTTGATGTCTCTGTGCAATAACCCGCGCTTTCGTGAGTGTCTAAGGGATGGGACGAGAGCAGAACGTGACAAGAAGGGACTTTTGGGTGCCTGAGACCCCAAGCATGTCAACGTCAAGCTGCCTTCTAGACTTAGCCCTAGGATCCTGACATTGGAGGAGGAAATACCTGGAATTCCATAACCGCCTCATAGAGGGTCCCCTCCCTGCAACCTGACTGGAGGCTGCCGAGATGCAAACTTGATTCCTGCCTATGTCCCTTGCAACATCTTCTTTACCCACACAGATGAACGGACAGTTACCCTGCTGAGGGAGAAGTGCAGTGGGCTTCTGATGAAAGCTGCAGCCTCTCTGAATTGAAAACAAATTTGCCTAAAATTCACGAGGCACACCCAAAAGCCAATTCCATTAAAAAAGAACAGCAGTTTGTGTCAGTGTGCTTTCCCAACTGAAGCTGCCACTGGACCCAGCAGCAACACATCTCCAAACCATGGCAAGGACACAAGGGTACACACACACACACACACACACACACCTTCTTTTTTTTTTTTTTTTTAGACGAGTTCACAGGCTGACCTCAAACCGGGTCTTTCTGGCTCCACTCCCAGCATCCCTCAACCTCAAGTGCTGACATTACTGGCAAGTGCCACCAGCTCTAAGCCCTTCCTTCTCATTTCTTTCCATTCCTTCTAAATTGCTGTGTGTATGCTGCCCCTCCCCCACCCCTGTCACCACATCAAACCAAAGACTGTGTTTACTCACGGAGGACCAGCAGGAACACAGACATCCTGGGTTTGCTTCCTAAACTTCCTATTATGCATAAAGAATGCATTGTCCTTTCAAAGCCGGCACTGAGACCTAACGTTTGTCCCATGAGTCACCCTGATGTAGTTAAAAGAGCAGAGGCCACCTATAAGCAGCCTAGTGACTTCCCAAGGGTATAAAGTCACAGCCACTCAACTCTAGCTGGACCACTGTCAGCCAAACTCTCAGGCTGCACCCGATGAGCTGTTTCAACCCAGCAAGATCTAAGGAACCACTGTGGGAAACATGACCAGGCTGGCCTCGAACTCAGAAATCCGCCTGCTTCTGCCTCCCAAGTGCTGGGATTCTAGGCGTGCGCCACCACCGCCCGGTGCGATTTCTAACAACACCTGGGACCAAGGGTGACGCCGCAACCCAGAGTGATTGCGCCCACAGTCCAATCCAGTGGAGGTGCTTTCTCAATTAACATTTGTTCTTTCTGAATGACTCTAGCCTGTATCAAGTTGTCAATAAACACTAGCCAGCATGGGAAGGGGAGAGAAGAAAGTGAAGAAGGTAGGAGAAGATACCATCTTCCCGTCTGACCTGGTTCATTTTCCATTCTTGGCTCCCACTTCCAGCCTTCCAGGTTCAGCTCCAGTGTAGACACCTTCCAGTGCTTTACAAGAGGCTTCCCACTGTCATCCAGAGCTTTCTCTTCCCCACCCTGCAAACCAAGGGGTGTACCTGGTAGCATGTCATTATTTGTTGCAAGTCCAGACGAAGCAAGTGTGGGGCAGCCCTTTCCAGGCCTTTGGCACCTCAGGCCATCAGCCCTTGCAAGTCACACCTTCTGAGGATGTTCTTCGAGGAACTTACCCAAAAGGAACAGTTTTTCATCATAGAGGTGCAAGCCTTCCCAGGAAAACCCAAAGAGGCCCACAAGTTCGATGAAAGGTCAAATGGGACACTTCCAAGAGAACCCTTCCCCAGGGAAGCCTAGGCCTCTTCCCACGCCTAGCGGCCCTCAGGGGTATTCTCTCCTTCCTTCCTGCAAGCTCCAAACTGGTCCCTTATGGAGCCAAGTCCAGCCACTTTATCCTCTGGGCCTCCTTTAGCCTGCTATTCTCAACAACGGTCCCTGGTTCCCTCGTGACAGCAGACACTTCATCAGAATGAGCCTAGAGTCCTACAAACATCTTAGGGTGGGAAACCTTAGAAAGCAGAGAAAGCTCTGGCCTAGGCCCTGCTGGGAAGATGTCTGTGCACATGGTTTGAGCTCCCGGTACAAGCTAGAGGCAGATGTGGACCCTGGGCCTAGGGTGGGCAGGAAAAGCAGGTGAGCCGGTCCTCCTGGGGTTGAGTTATACTCAGCTTCCCTAGGTGCTACCCCCATCTTCTCTCCAGAGACCAGGCTGAACTTGGGCATGTTCCATTTCCATTCTCCAGGGGCCAGTGCGACTGACTGGAGCCCAGCTGCCTGGCGAGTCCCTGCCAAAGCCGGCTCAGGAGGCCTGGTGTTTCCCTTCCCAGGGCCTGGCTGGCTACCAAAATGGCATCCGCTCAGGAGCTGGAGCCCAAAAGATTCTAATTGCCTGGTAGCCTTCTGGCACCCTCAGCCTATCAACTGAAGTTGTTTGGTTGTTTGGTTGGTTTGTTTTGTTTGTTTTGTCTTTAAGAGTTCCTGGATTTATTGGTTTTCTAGACTTAGAGCTCACTAGAATTTTCACTAAGGAAGGAAAAGCTTGGGGAAACCAGATCTGGTTATTTCTCTTGTGCCAGGGCCTGAGCGGGAGGGACGGGTGATCTATTCAGGAATCCCAACTCTTCACCCACCCTCTCTACCCAGCCACTTTCCTGAGTGGCACTGGTCTTCTCTGACAGGGATCTGAGGGACTTTACCCAGGTAGGTGTCCCCTATCTTGCTGGTGTCAGGGGTATTTCTTGAAGATCTGAGATCATGAATACCAAATGGTTTCTTTTTGTCTGTTTGGTTTTCAACACAAGGTTTCTCTGTATATCCCTGGCTGTCCTGGAACTCACTCTGTAGGCCAGGCTGGCCTCGAACTTAGAAATCCACCTGCCTCTGCCTCCCAAGTGCTGGGATTCAAGGCATGCGCCACCACTGCCCGGCACCAAATGGTTTCTTAAGCACTGGAAAAGAAAGAAAAGAAAAAGAAAAAAAGGCCCTTTTTGAGGCTCTATGTTTATTCTATCTTACTGAGGATCTGTAATTACTCAGTTTCTGATTTCTGTGTCAACTTGAGACAAACTAGAGCCACTTGGGAAGAGAGACTATCAATTGATCAAATGTGGTACATTTTATTGACTGATGATTAATGGGGGAAGACCCAGATCATTGTGGGCAGTGCCATCCCTGGGCAGGTGTCCTGGGTGCCATAGGAAAGGAAGCTGAGAGCAAGCCTGTCAGCAGCACTCCTCCATGGCCTCTGCATCAGTTACTGTCTCCAGGTTCCTTCCTTGGAGGATGGAATGTGGAGCGCTGCTGCCGCGCCTTAAAGATGGTGCCTGCCATTCTTCTGCTAAGGAGTAAACAAGTCCTTATTTGGCAAGAGGGTTGCACCTGCCAGTGGTCTGATCTTTCCTCATGAGGCTATAGCCAATGATAGCGCAAGAGGTGGTATGGGCTCATGGGCAGTCCTACAAAGGGTATTTAAACAGTACTCACAGACCATTTGGGGGCATACCCTTGATTCTCATGTAACTAACAGCTCCTGAGTAAACTGCTGCTGGAAGGAACTGGTGTGCTAGTCTTTCTTCCCTGCTGACCAGGGTGATCGGCACGGCACAATGGAAGTGTTAGTGAGATAAACTCCTTTCTGTCCAAGTTTTGATCATGATGTTTATCACAGCAATAGAAATTTGAAGTAAGACATATTCATTTTTTTTCTTTGTTTCTCTGAGACAGTTTTGCTCTATGTGTAAAAGTAACTTTTATTCATCAAACGTAATTGTCATGTTGGAGGCTTACTGCTGAATTAACTCACCCTTCTTAACTCTATCTGAACTCTTAACTGGCTGGTTCAACACAGCTGATTTGGCTCAAACTCCTCTCCAAGCTGAATAATTCAATCCAACTGCTCTTGGCTTCTGACTGAATTGATCTGCTTGCCCTAACACTAACTTTGGCAGTATGTTCTAATCTTCTGGCTTCTTCTGGCTTTACCTGCAACTTGTCTCTGTAAAACTGTCCCTGTAAAATTGCTGTCTCTTTCCCTCTCCCTCTCCCTCTCCCTCTCCCTCTCCCTCTCCCTCTCCCTCTCCCCTCTTCCCTCTCCCTGTGTGTGTGTGTTGTTCCTCTCTGCCCTGTTCTCTTAAGTAGCCTCTCTTTTCTTTCTCTTCTCCTGGGAGTTGTGTTGTACTGGCTGGTTTTGTTGTTGTTGTTGTTGTTGTTGTTGTCAACTTGATACAAGTTGGAGTTATCACAGAGAAAGGAGACTCCCTTGAGGAAATACCTCCATGAGATCCAGCTGTAAGGCAATTTCTCAATTAGTGATCAAGGTGGAAGGGCCAATTGTGGGTGCCATCCCTAGGCTGGTAGTCCCAGGTTCTGTGAAAAGGCAAGCTGAGCAAGCCAGAGGAAGCAACCCAGTAAGCAGCATCCCTCCATGGCCTCTGCATCAGCTCCTGCCTCCAAGTTCCTGCCCCATGTGAGTTCCTGTCCTGACTTCCTTTGGAATTTGCTTTGGATGAATAGCAATGTGGACATGTAAGCTGAATAAACCCTTTCCTCCCCAACCTGTTTTTTTGGTCATGATGTTTTGTGCAGGAAAAGAAACCCTGACTAAGACATGGGTATATCCTATCTCTAACTCCTTCTGTCAAATCTTTCTCTGATTCTTCACTTTGTCTGCCACTCAATTAAACATCACTTTAAAACATAGATGTTTTCTTCTACAAACTAACCTTACCTACATTGTTTGGGATTAAAGGTGTGTGGCATGTATCATTCCAGACAGATCACACAGATCTAGAAGATCTTTGGACGTGATCCCATGCCAGAGCAGCCATGTTGCTGGATTAAAATTCCTCTGTATCTGTGAAGCTCTGACTGGCCTAAAACTTGATTTATAGACTAAGCTGGCATTGAACTCACAGAGATCTGCCTGTGTCTGCCTTCCAAGTGCTGGGATTAAAGGCAAGCACCACTCCTGGCTCCAACATATTAAAAAAAGAAAAGAAAAAAAGAAACCTAGGGCCAGCAAGTTGGCTTACTGGGTTGAAGGGCTTGCTGCTCAAGCCAGACAGCCTGCGTTTGATCCCTGGAACCATGAAATTGAAGAAAGAGACCCAACTGCACAATGTTGTCCTGGCTTCCACGTGCATGCTGCAGCACACATGTCCTGTGTATATTATGCCCCCTCCATATACAATAATAACAAGTAATTTTACAAGAAAACTGGAAATCCGTGGAAAAAGTGAACAGAGGCAGATTGCTTCATGCATTCAAAACTGAACAAGAAGGGAAACAGAAGAAAAGGAGAGAGGAGGAGAAAGAGAAGGAAGAAGAGGAGGAGGAAAGCGAGAAGAAAGAGAAGGAGGAAGAGGAGGGGGAGGAGGAAGAAGAGAAGGAGAAAGAAGAGGATCTAAGCAGTTTTGAAAGAGGCAGAAAAGTGAAGGTGGACACAGAAGCAGCAAAGATATCAGAAGCTGAAGCAGAACATCCAACCCAGAAGTAGATAGTGAAACTCAGATGTACAGAGAGAAGTAGGAATGAGGAAAAGCTGGAAAAGGAGGCAAAGGAGAGCAAAGGGTACAAGAGTCCCAGGATGGTGGCAGCAGAAAGAGAAGTTCAGTCGGCAGAAAAGGCAGAAGTCAGTGCAGACACAACAGGCAAGCAGGAGAGGGGGAAGAAAAAAGGGACAAAGGAGAGAAAAGGAGGGAAGGAGAGAGAAGGGGAAGGAAGGCATAGGAGAGAGACCTGGGAGGCAGAAGGAACTAAAAGCAGAAGTGAGAGAATCTGGACCACAATAGAAGCCACAGATGAAAGACACAGGTCCAGTGACATGCTCTGCAACGTGCCCCCAAGCCTGCTGGCCTGGGTTCAATCCCTGTCATTCACGTGGTGGAAGAAGTGAACCAATCCCCCAGTTGTCCTCTGACATCTACATACGCATTATAGTGTATGCATGTGTGCACATACATGCATGGTGTGTGTGTACATAAATACAGCAAATAAATATGTGGCTAAAAATAATAAAAGAAATGGAAGGTACAGGAAAAGAAAACAGAGCAGAATAAAAGCAGAGGCAGAAAAAGAATAAAATGCAGAAGCAAGGATGCCGAGGCAGAGGCACAGAAGCAGGGGTACAGAGGCAGAGGCACAGAGGCAGCAGTACAGAGGCAGGGGTACAGAGGCAGAGGCACAAAAGCAGGGGTACAGAGACAGAGGCAGGGGTGCAGAGGCACAGAGGCAGGGGTACAGAGGCAGAGGCACAGGCCCAGAGGAAGAGGCACAGTAGCAGGGGTACAGAGGCAGAGGCCCAGAGGAAGAGGCACAGAGGCAGGGGTACAGAGGCAGGGGTACAGAGGCAGTGACAGAGACCCATGAAAGGCCAGACAGAGAAGACAGGCTAGGAGGGCCTGGAGCCCTGTCTGCTCTCCAAACCCATCTTCTCCTGCAGACAGAGGCAGGTGAGCCACTGAGTATTTGCAAGGCACATACATGTACATAAAGAAGCAATGTGCAAAGTGTATGAGGAACTCTTGAAACTCAACAGAAAGACTACAAATAATAATTTGACTTTAAAATGAGCAAAGGGCCCGAAAAGACATTTCTTAAGACATATAAATGGCAACAAGTCTATGAATATGTACTTGGCATTACTGATTATTAGGAAGGTGCAAGTCAAAATCACAAGAGTGATGTCATTTCACACCTGCTAAGATGGCTGTCACCAAAGTACCAAAGACAGTGTTGACAAGGATGCAGAGAAAGGAAGACTCCTACATGGCCTCTATGAGAATGCAAATTGGTGCAACTCTTACAGGAAAAAAAAAAGTGTCTTCAAAACTTACAACCCGTGTTTATGGGTCTGGGAGATGGCTCAATGGTTCAGAGCACTGACTGCTCTCCTAGAGGGCCTGGGTTCAATTCCCAGTACCCACATGGCAGCTCACAACTGTCTGTAACTCCAGCTCCAGGGCTCTGACACCTCAAACAGACACATGCAGGCAAAACACCAATGCACATAAAATTAAAAATAAACTATAAAATAATAATAGTAATAATAATAATAATACATTGCTATATAATCTAGCAATATCACCTCAGGGTATATATTCAAGGAAAATAAAATTGGCATGTTGAAAAAAAATACATGTCACCCTGTTTAATTACATCTTTAACTCACAGTAGCAAGTACATGTAAATGTGTTAACAGATCAATGGACAGAGAAATTCTGATACAGACAGACAAGTATACAATGGAATCAACAGAATAGAGTTTATCTGTTAGTTACTTTTAAAAAATATTTATATATTTATTTAGTTTATTTGTGTGTGTGTGTGTGTGTAAGAGAGAGAGAGAGAGAGAGAAAGAGAAAGAGAGAGGGAGTCAGAGTATACCACATATATACAGATGTCCCCAGAGGCCTGAAAAGTGCATCCAGTCCCCTGGAACTGGAGTTACAAGTAGTTACTAGAGCTGTGATGTGGGTGCTGGGGATCAAACCAGGGTCCTCTGTAAAAGCAGCATGCTCTCTTAAGCCTGAGCCATATCTCCAGCCCCACAGTTCACCTTTTAAAAGAAGGAACATGTATCAACTTAGAAGACATGATGTGAAGTTAAACATGCCAGGGTACAGAGACAAGAAACCTAAAGATGCACTTGGTCATGAACTCACAAGTCATGGAAAAACCAATTCTGCGTGACCTTGTGTATGGAATCAAAAGGAGTTAAGGTCGTAAGGACACAGGAGAGAAGGGTATCAGGGCCTAGAGAGTGGAGGAAACAAGGTGTTGACCTGAGAGCACAACATTTAACTTGGTAGATGAAATGTTCTGGAGATCTAATGGGACTGCCTCATAACAATAGTTAATAATGCATTACATCCTTTCAATTTGCTGAGAATAGCTAGTAAAATGGTTTTTGGCACATGGGAGATGAAGTATGTGTTAATTAGCATGATCGTGATAGTCGCTACAGGATATGTACATTACAGCAAGGAATCCCATTGCACACTTTAAATACATACAATTTGTGTTTGTCATTCATGAATCTCTATGAAATCGGGTGGTTAAGGAAGAAGCAGGAATTGAGTTCAGAGTGTGGAAGTGGAAGTAGGATTGAATGAATGGAATTGTGGGGGGAGGGGAGGTGTCCCTGATAGGAATGGATCATGCTCAAGGATCTCAGCTTCAGCCAGGGTGAGGTCTCATGGTGGCCTGGGCAGGCCCTGACTGTTCATGTCCACTTGTGAGTTACAAGCATTGAAGTGGGGACTCTAAGAAGCTTCTACCCATGAAGTTCTCCTATCAAGGGTTCTATGATGTGGAAGTCAGTCCTGTTGTGGGACAACCTTCCCTCTGGGGGGGGGGGGGGTAGGAATCATAGGCCCCCGGGCTTTGTCCCAGTCTGGGGCTAGATAGCCTCTGCAGTGACCAGGAGGACTCCAGAGTGCCGAAAGGCAATTGTGCTAAGACACTAAGAGGTGGGTTAAGGAAAGAGAAATGTGAGGACTGGCGACCCTATCATCCCCAACCTCTGAAGAGTTGCTCATTACTCAAGCCAGCTTTGGAGCTGCTGCCAAGTCCAAAAAAGATACCAGAGTTTCCCATGTCCTCTGCCCTCAGGCCACCACAAACCCAACTGAAAAGGCAGAAGGAGAATAAAGAAAGTAGGGAGGGGGCACTTGAGGGTTACCAAGCCAGGATGTTACAAGGTAAAGTTCCAAGTGCTGGCAGGTCTGGGGGAAAGTTGTAGGAGGGATCAGGTCACAGGGAAAGGACAGGTAGAGAATGCCTGTACCGTAAGACTCCCACTAGCCTTGCCTTAGCTACCGGGGACACTTATCATCAATGTGCATAAATGGATGGCTTAGAGCAAGGGTCTGGCATGCACTAACTACTCAGTGGCTCCCCGTTGTTTGTTAGTAGAATTATAGAAGAGCACTTACTAAGTCACTGGCTGAACAATCACATGACAACTCAGATGAACAATAAACATGTATATCCTGAGCAGGTCAGAAGTGAAATCCAGGAGCTGTGTTCTTTAACACGGTGGCCGTTCTCCTCAAAGCAATCTTGTCTTCGGGCCTACTTTACTTTGAGTGACCACTACCAACCAGCCACTTGGGTTGTCTCCAAATCTGTTACTACAGTCAACATGGTAGCTCAATGGCCAGGCCAAACTGTCACTCTTGCTGTGTTGAAGCATCTTTGTAAACTACTGTGAGAGGTGCCAATGCTATGGAGGAGAAGGATCAATAGTATGTGAGGCCCGATGTAACAAAGAGTGACTTCTGTATATTACGTACTAAGACCTCCTGAATCCCCACGTATGCAAACCAAGGAAAGGTACCTAGTGTTGCTTTTCCTTCTGATGTTGAAATACTAATGGCTACATGGTCAGAGAAAGCTGTATATTCTAATTTTTTAAAATTAATTTTCAAGTAATGGGTTTTATTCTGGCATTTCCACCCATATATGTGATTATATTTTGTTCTAGTTAAATTCATCTCCCCGCACCCCGAATACTTCAGCATTCTCTCTAGCCACTCTTATAAGTTTCCTTCCTCCTCCACCCTTCTACATCTGTCACATGTGTTCTGTGCCCTCAATATATCTTCCTCCAGCTGGTGGTGGCACATACCTTTAATCCTAGCACTTGAGAGACAGAGGCAGTCAGATTTCTGAGTTCCAGGACAGCCAGGGCTACACAGAGAAACCCTGTCTTGAAAAATAAAAATAAAAATAAAAATAAAAAATAAAAACAAAACCAAAAAAAAAAAAAAAAGTCTTCCTCCCTGCCATGGGCCCGACTACACACATACACACATACATGTTCTGAGTTTGGCTTATTTTACTTAACATAATCCATTTTCCTACAAAAAAATCATGATTTCATTGATGCCTACCACATTTTCATTGCCCATTCATCAGTAGGTGGGCATCTGAGCTGGTTCCAGTTCTTAGCTATGACGTATCTTAGATGTACGGAATCTTCTCTCAGGCATCCGCCCTGTTCTAGCCCTACTCCCCTGACCCCAAGGATCTCAAGAATGCTCCGAGAGTCACAGCAGCCAGCCAGATGTTTAAATGTAAACCTGAGTGTGGCCCATCTCTGCTTCAGGTGCCTTCTGTCCTTAAGATCAAAGTAAAAGCTTTGGGGCAGTACACTGACACCCACCATGCCCACAGTGCCCAACCTCCCTCCCTCCAGGTCTTACGTAGACCAAACTGCTAAGTCTCAAACCCCGGGCAAGAGGCTAATTGAGGTGCCTATGTAACACAGCAAAGCTGACCTGGCCACCGGGTTCTCCCAGCATCCTTCAGGCCCTACCTGTTAAAGAATATGGCTGGCATACCACACCCTCTACCCTAAACTTCCCCAGCCTAGGGGCTGGGCTGCCCTTCCCCCATCTGCCCTTCTCTATATAATCCAGCCATTTTGCTTATCCTTTTGTCTGCCCTTTCCTCTTCCTGGCTCTTCCTTCTTCCTGCCACCCCTTCTCCTCACGTGGCTCAGGGTCATGCTCACTCTGGAGTCTCCCAGATGTCTGACTATGCTCTCCCTTTTATCTACAATAAACTTTCTCCTCTACCATACCTAGGAGCAGTCCTGTCTTTCTTCCTTATTTATTTGCCATGCCCTATCTCTGGAATATTCTTTCCATGCCAGTCTCCCATACACTCCTAAGCCCCCACCCCTATCCCAGACCATCCCAGTATCCTCTGAATTACTCACCTTCTCAGCAAAGCCCTCCCCAACCTCTGGACTGGACCAAGCCCCCTAGTTCTAAGCGCACTTGTCACTGCTCCCATGGCTTTCTGGGTTTGTGTTACTTAATGTCAGCCTCCCCTACTGAGTTATACCCTTAGCAGGGAAGGAAGTGCATTGGTTTCATACATCGCTGCACACAACTATCTCCCAGCCCAGGTCGGCCCAGCACTCCTCCCATCTGAATATCTACAGGAGCTTCTCTGTAAACACCTTCTCAGTGAGTGCCTCTCTATTTCTAGGTACCTGGTGCTTAGAAGCCATGTTGCATAACAAAAGAAGTGGGGGGTGGTGTTCAGACATCTGTGTTTCAGTCCCCACCCCACCCCCTTCTAATGGAGCTCCGGGGTGACTGCAAACACAGTCATTCCCCTGTAGAGGTCGGAATCCCGTATCTCAGACTGTCCCAGCTCAAACAGTTCACTGCTGTACTGATTTGGGGGTCCCCCTTCTCCCAGGGACACACTAGACCTTGCAAGGAAGTGGCTGGACCAGAGATGAGAATAAATCTTCCTAAGGAAAGAGGATGCCAGCTCCCTTTGTTATTGCAACACTTTGTTCTGCAAAGTGACCTTTGGAACCACAGCTAAGGGACTGCTTTGTCACCGCAGTTTAATTCTTGGTTCTGGTACTTAAGCCCATGATTTAAACTTCCCATTTCCTCTCAACACAGCTAGAAAGCAGGCATCACCCACCACGGGGCATTAGGTGGTCTATAGTCTATAGGTCAACAATGCAGCCCGAGTCTTTAGAAATAAACCATCCATGATCATTGATGCTGCCTGAAAGAGAAAGGGCACCTTGGGGACATTAACTTTCAGGGTCTCCTTTTTGTCCCCAGTATGTTTCTTCCCCCATGTGTTGCACTCTTCTTCCATTTTGGGGCTCTCTAGAATTAGAGTGTCTAGCCTTCTCTTGCTCGGAATGCCAGGTACTAATTACGCCGCTGTGTGTTGTTGCACGGTGGCAGCGGTGTCTCACATTCACACCCGCACACTTTGTTTCCAAACAGCATTTAAATGCAGCAGAGAGAAAACAGACTCAAAACAGACTCAAAAACAAAGAAACCAGTAGTCCAAATAAGACAGCTCTCTCTCCATCCTTCCAGAGGCCGTGAAAACCTGAGCTTTTCCATCTGGGAGATCTAACTTCTCACTGGGAACTTGTCTTGGCTAGGGATTGCATTGCTATGAACAGACATCATGACCAAAGCAAGTCTCATAAGGACAACATGTCTTTGGGGCTGGCTTACAGGTTCAGAGGTTCAGTCCATTATTATCAAGGCGGGAACATAGCCGCATCCAGGCAAGCATGGTGCAGGAGGAGCTGAGTGTTCTATGTCATGGGAAGGCCACTAGGAGACTGGCTCCCACGTGGTAAGGAGAAGGGTATCATTGCCCAGGCCCACAGAGACACACTTCCTCCACACACAAGGCCACACCCACTCCAACAAGGCCACACCTGCCAATCATGCCACTCCTGAGCCAAACATATGCGAACCACCATAGAATGGGTGAAGGGGGTTTGTTCCTGTTGGAACAGTTAGATCTCAAACTTGGGACAAACTGAGGTGCCTATTTCATATATTAAAGCTGACCTGGCCACCAGGTTCTCCCAGCAGCCCTCAGTCCCTATCTGTTACAGGGTACGGCTAGCATGCTCCTCCCCCTCCCCTGAAATCTCCAGCCCAGGTTATGGGTTGCCCTTCCCCTAACAGTTTTCCCTATGTAATCCAGACATTTTAGCTGCACCTTCTCTTGGCCCCTTGGTCGGGGCCACCTCTTGGTGAGTGACTGCTCTCTTGCCCTCCCTCTTCATCTCTCCTCTCATGGTCTGGTTTAGTCTGCTGGCCAGGCTCAGCCTGGACTCTTCCCTCTGCCTGTTTTCTCCCTTATATCTACAATGAACCCTTCTCCATATTTTAGGCATAATCATGTCCTCCTCCCCTTATTTAATTTTTTCATTCAGAAACTATCTTAGTTGAGGTTGTATTGCCGTGCATAGACACCATGTAGTGGTTTGAATATGTATGGTTCCGTAGACTCATGAGTTTGAATGCTTGGCCCATAGGGAGTGGCACTATTGGGAGGTGTGGCCTTGTGGGGGCAGGCTTTGAGGTCTCCAATGCTCAAGCTATACCGACTATTGATACAGTCCCATTCTGCTGCCTGAGATCAAGATGTAGAACTCTCAATTTCTGAGTTCAAGGCTAGCCTGGTCTACAGAGTGAGTTCCAGAACAGCTAGGGCTATACAGAGAAACCCTGTCTCGAAAAACAAAACAAAAACCAAAAAAACGAAAAAAAAAAAAAAAAACCTCTCAACTCCTTCTCCAGAACTGTGTCTACCTACAAAATACCATCATAAAGGACCAAACCTCTGAACCTGTAAACCAGCTCCAATGAAATGTTTTCCTTTATAAGAGTTGCTATGGTCATGGTGTCTCTTTACAGCAATAAAACCTGAAATAAGACACACCATGACTATGGCAACCCCTTTTTTGTTGTTGTTTGTTTTGCTTTATTTGTTTTTTGTTTTGAGACAGAGGTTCTCTGTGTGGCTCTGGCTGTCCTGGAGCTTGCTCTGTAAACCAGACTGGCCTTGAACTCAGGGATCCACCTGCCTCTGCTTCCTGAGTGCTGGGATTAAAGGTGTGCCCCACCAATGCCCAGAAACCATGACAACTCTTAAGGAAAACATTTAGTTGGGACTGGTTTGCAGTTCAGAGCTTTAGTCCATTATCATCATGGTGGGAAGCATGGTGGCACACAGACAGACATGGTGCTGAAAAAGGAGCTGAGAGTTCTACATCTTGATCCAAAGGCAGAAGGAAGAGACAGTGAACTACTAGATCTGTCTAGAACTTCTGATGCCTCAAAGCCAGTGATATGTTTTGATATGCTCCAGTGATATGCTTCCTCCAACAAAGCCCTACCTACTGGAGCAAGGCCACACCTCCTAGTAGTGCCACTCCCTGTGAGCCTATGGGAGCCATTTTCTTTCAAACCACCACCACCACAGAAACTAACCTCCAAAAAGCCTGGCACATTTCCAGGGTCTCCAGATCCCTAAGATGACACTCAACATTGGGGACTTCTTACGGGCTCCAAACCTGGCAGTTGTCATGAGATACCCTTGCCCGGATTCCTGCAAGATATGCAAGGAAGAGTGGTGACCCCACATCCCCTAGCCTAGACTGTGAGCCCTTCCGGGCAAGACAGAGCACAGCATGTGCCTGTACCAATCTGCTAGAGAGAACCAGCTACCTAGATGGTCCTCAGGCACGTTAAAGTGAGTTCCAGCTCATTAGGCTTTAAAAAGATCTCTGGCTTAATTAATCTGCTCTGGGTGACTTGTAGGGAAGGCTTAAATACAAAGGAAAATTAAAACATGTCCCAAAGTGATAGTGTCTCTGGTGTACTGTCACAAAAATAGTAGCCATTTAAAATTTAATCAGTGGACTGGCTGTGATTCTTAACATCCCACTGTGTACTGGAAAAACTAATAATAGTTACATACACACCAAAAGATATAATTGCTATTGCAACATTTTTCTAGGACCAGGAGGATGGGAGGATGGGATGAATCCATGCTACAGTAACATCTCCTGACCTTTTGACACACACTGAACAGTTAGATTCTTCATCCCTCACAGGTGAGTACCTCGTGACAAGATACAAATGGCTTTCACAGGTATGGAGACTGCAAGAAGACGGGTTTCATGGCTAATGTATTCCAGGCCCTGCCATCAGTGCTGGGACTGCAATGCCCCTGTGTGCTGGCTCTTAGCTACTAACCAGAATACTTCATTCCTGAGTTGATTGATATTCATGGTCCATGGGTTAAATGAGATTTTCAGAAGGAAAAGAGGGAGATAACAATAATTTTTTTTTTAAAAGGGGGGAAGAAGTGAAGTTAACTCAAATGTTTATTCCCAGGCTTGTTCTCAACAAACAAAATTTTGGAAACTGTTCATTTTTGTTCTTGATATTGTTTTAATTTTTATATCCTTACATTTCATTCTAAATACTGAGAAGAATCAGAGATCATGTAAATTTTTAAAATTTAACCTTTAATTTTATTGTTTAACCTTTATTTTTATTTACTTAATTTATTTATTTATTTATTTTTGGTTTTCCGAGACAGGGTTTCTCTGTGTAGCCCTGGATGTCCTAGAACTCACGCAGTAGACCAGGCTGGCCTCGAACTCAGAAATCCACCTGCCTCTGCCTCCCAAGTGCTGGGATTAAAGACGTGAACCACCACTGCCTGGCTAACCTTTATTTTTTATGTTATATGGCTGGTTGGTGTTTTGCCTGCATGTGTGTGCACCATAAGTTTGCAGTACCTCACTAGGCCATAAGAGGGCAATGGATGGATGGCCTGGGACGGGGGATGGCTATGAGCTGCCATGTGGGTGCTGGAAATTCAGTTCAGGTCCTTTGTGCTTTGTTTTGGTTAGTTGTTAGGTTAGTTGTTGCTTTTTTCAAGACAGGGTTTCTCTGTGTAGCCCTGGCTCTTCGGGAATTCACTGTGTAGACCAGGCTGGCCTCAGACTAAAAGATCCACCTGCCTCTGCCTCCTGAGTGCTGGGATTAAAGGCCAGCACTTTACCAATTTCACCAATGCCTTCCACTATGCTCTTAACAAATGAGCTATCTCTCCAGCCTCCAGAGGAATTTTTAAATTTTACTTTAGATTTTCTTTAATTATTATTATTTTATGTCGGAGTGTTTTTCCTTCATGTATATATATGTATGTGCACCATGTGCATGCCTGGTGCCCTTAGAAGTCAGAGGCGGCCATTGGATCCCCTGGGACTGGGTTTAAAGGTGATTGTGAGCCTTCCTGTGGGTGCTGGGAAACGGCCTTCTGTAAGAACAACAAGTCCTCTCAACCATCAGCCATCCTCCAGGCTCCAGAGGTAAATTTTAAGGGCTTGATGTTCTTGACTGCATCTCCCAGTTCCCCCATCTCCTTGCTTCTCTTCCCTTCCCACCCCATCCTTGGAAGACTGGAGAGTTAGGAGGTGAGCCGACAGGTGGATTTCTCAACTGCTTCCTGAGAGTTTAACTAAAACACTAGTCTTTGCCACCTCAAACCTAAGGTTGCCTCCAATTGCTTGCCTAGCTGGGGCTTGGAGAGAGTGGGAATTCCATGGCAAGGGAGAGAGAGCTCCTTCTGTGCCCACAGAGTTTCCACCTGTAAAGCTCAAGAGAGAGAAACCAGACACCTCACCTCTGTTATGGAAAAGAAGAGAGGGAGGGCAGGAAAGGAAGTATCCTGTCCCTAAGCAAATCTCTTTGTGCCTACCTACCCTGGGCCTGGCCCAGGACCTGACCACCTACCTAAACCAGCCCTCAGTTTGCCCACCGGTTCACCTGCTGTGTGCCCTTAGACAGGAAGCTCCACCCCTCTCCCCTTCCAGCTCTTCATCTGTAAAATAGGACAATAATGGTACCTACCTCAAAATGGCGGTGAGAGAACTATATGAGGTAACTTAGCTGACTGCAGCCAACCAGGGCAAGGCACATCTGAATCTGTTAATGATTTTAATTTATCTTTCCCTTTTTTGTTTTTGTTTGTGTAGTTGATTGGTTGGTTTGGCTTTAGTTTTTTTGAGGCAGGGTTTTGAAGGGACACTAGCCTGCTTGGTAAAAACCATTAGATTGCATTCCTCAAGCCAGTCAGTGAGGTCTATTCTCTTATTTGGCTACTTCCTCCTCTGACTACCAAGATCCAGCTATCAAAGTACCGAAGTCCAGCAACCAAAGCCCTCTTTGGCTCACCTAATTAGCATGACCAATTAAAATTAAACACGTCATCCAAACACAGGGTTTCCCCCTTTACCTTTATAAACTAACATCTTCCTTTGGACCAAGTTTTGTCTCTTCCCCTCTCCTTTGTCTTCCTCTCTCCTCCTGTCTCTGCCTCTTGTCCCCTGCCCTCTGTTCCTCTGGAGGAAATCAATCTCCTTTGTGCTAAGACCTTGGTCATGGGGTCCTTACAGGGTCTTTCTACATAGCCCAGGCTCTCTTGGAACTCAATATGTAGACCTTAGACTCACAGAGAATGGCCTACTCCCAGGTGCTGGGATTAAAAGCATGTTCCAACATTCCCTGCCTAATTTATCTTTTTATTAAGTTTTTTTTTTTAAGCTATCATACAAACATCGGGGAAAGGACATCTCTAAAAACATTGACACCACCACACAGGTATGATAGTACTCAGGAGGCAGAAGCAGGACAATCTCCATGAGTTCAAGGCCAACCTAGTCTACACAGGGAGTTCCTGGACAGCCAAGAGAGACCCTGAATCAAAAATCAAACAACAAAAACCATTGACACACATGTCTTAGCTCCCCTAATTAGGCTCAATCTGTTTTGAATGGCAAACTTCACTGTCCCATCAGAGCCTTCTGGGAAATATGGGAAGGCAAGTGTCACAACAGAAAGGGTTGTTACCACAAAGGCTATGTATGTGTAGTCAGTTGAACAGTCCCTTGAAAACAGTCACAGAAAACTTGGCTTCTCCATACCAGGAGAGAAAGAGCCGTGGGGCCTGGGG
>NW_022196894.1:28236873-28247557 GCF_008632895.1 Mastomys coucha | reverse complement strand
ATCTGGTTCCCTAGCAACAGTGGCTTCCTGAGGAGCACATTCCTTCCTTAAGTGACAATAAACTGAGTTCAGGTCCCAGCTCCTCCACTTCCTAGGGAAACTGGAAACCTTGACCAAAGCATTCACTCCCCTCACAGCTCACTTTTCTGTTTAAAAAACCGGCTTGGAGTGTTACCACCAGGATTAGCTGTGAAATGTAACATAAACGCATGACAGGTGAGATGGTGTAAGTCTTTAATCTCAGCACTCAAAAGGCAGGCAGATCTCTTGTGAAGCCAGCCCCTTCTATACACAACTCTCTTAGTTAGGGTTTCTACTGCTGTGATAAATACTGTGACCAAAAACAACTTGGGACTTTATTTCAGCTTACACTTCCCCATCAGACTCCATCCTCAAAGAAAGTCGGGGCAGAAGCTGATGCAGAGACTATGGAGGAGTGCTACTTCCTGCTTTTTTTTTTGTTTTGTTTTGTTTTGTTTTTTTCGAGACAGGGTTTCTCTGTGTAGCCCTGGCTGTCCTAGAACTCACTCTGTAGACCAGGCTGGCCTCAAACTCAGAAATCCGCCTGCCTCTGCCTCCTAAGTGCTGGGATTAAAGGCATGCTCCACCACCAACCGGCTTTTTTAAAATTTATTTATTATATGTTGCTGTCTTCAGACACACCAGAAGAGGGAGTCAGATCTTATTACGGATGGTTGTGAGCCACTATGTGGTTGCTGGGATTTGAACTCAGGACCTTTGGAAGAGCAGTCAGTGCTCTTACCCGCTGAGCCATCTCACCAGCCCCTAGCCTGCTTTCTTATAGCACCCAGACCACCAGCCCAAGGGCAGGTCGGCTCATATCAATCATCAGTCTAGAAAATGTACCACAGGCTTGCCTACAGAAACTTTCTCCATTGAGGTTGCCTTTTCCAAAATGACTCTAATTTGTGTCAAGTTGACATAAAACTAGCCAGCACAGTGATTTCCAGAGCAGCCAGGGCTACACAGTAGCCCTTGTCTTAAAAAGCAACAACAGCAACAACAACAAAAGGTATGTAGACCTATGACAGCACATGTCCAACATACTGCAGGTACTTTGCAAGCTTCGTCTGGGCTCCAGGCTGGAAAGGTGTCAAAGAGGAATTTCCTTAAATGAATCCCACAAGATGTTGGATCAGTATTACTTCATTCATATTGCCCCAGAACTTAGGACTCTTAGAGCAAGTACCAGCTTTCCCACTTGCCTGCTCTGTGACTTTGCCAATGTCATCTTCTTACCCCGTGTCTCAGAATCTCATCGAAAATTAAGGAGCTCTACATCTGTGGGGCCCAGAGCATCTAGAGGTGATGGTCTTAGTGCCTGGAGTTGTCCTGCTGGACTGGCTAATAATGTGATTTAAAGATGCAACTATATGGCCTGGAGAAGCGATTCTCTGACATGCCCTCACTGCAGAGCTGTCGGTAAAAGCCAGCAATTGGAAACAACCCAAATGGCAAGGGATGACAGCGAATAAGCAGGCTGTGCTGTCATCATACAATGAGCCCCCATGCAGGCATGAGAATGAACAAACTGTGCACCACACTACAAAATGGATCAACCGCAGACTCATTGTGTGAGTGCAAGAGCTCACAGTGCAGGATTCCCCACGCAAAGTTCAGAATCAGACAGAATTATTGCATGATGTTAGGCATCAAGACAGTGGTGACCTTAGGGAAGCAACTGAAGGGGAGGTGAGGAGGAGGACTTCTGCAGTGCTGGTAAGATGTTGCTTATTGATGTCATCACTGTGTGTACTGCCATACACTTAAAATGTGTGTATTTGTGTATAAAAAAAAAAAATTATCATTCAGCTGGGCAGTGGTGGCGTACTCCTTTAATCCCAGCACTAGGGAGGCAGAGGCAGGCGGATTTCTGAGTTCAATGCCGGCCTGGTCTACAGAGTGAGTTCCAGGACAGCCAGCCAGGACTACACAGAGAAACCCTGTCTTGAAAAACCAAAAAAAGAAAAAAGAAAAAAGAAAAAAAAGAAAAGAAAAAAGAAACCTCTTTGGTCTTCAGGGTACCCTGTAGTCATTTCTTTATCTATGTACAAATCTCTGTCCTGGGGGAGACATGGGGAGAAGATGCTGCCAATAGATACAACTATGAAGACAAAGTGTCTTTTCTCTAGGAACCCCTAGTTGAGAGTAGGTAAGTGAGCAGAAATCATCAAGCACTAGTATACAGATTTGAACAGATTATTGTTGGAACCCAGAAGGAAGGAGGTGACATTTGAGCAAGATCTTAAGAAAGAAAAGATGAGAAACAGAGAGCGAAAAGATGCCCTGACTAGGGAAACTTGCTGTACCTAGGAGACTTGCTACACTGGGGACGCTCCCAGTGCTTGGCACTTTTATGCCAACTTGACACAAGCTAGTGCCACCTGAGAAGAGAGCCTCGCTTGAGAAAACGCCTCCATGAAATCAGACCCCAGGCAAGCCTTGGGGTGTTTTCTTAATTAGTGATTGATGTGGGAGGGTCCAGCCCATCGTGGGCACTGCCATCTCTGGGCTAGTGGTCCTGGATTCTACAAAAAAGCAGGAGGAGCAAGCCGTGGGAAGCAAGCCAGTAAGCAGCACCCTCGTGACCTCTGCATCAGCTCTTGCCTCCAGGTTCCTGTCCTGCTTGAGATCCTGCCCTTACTGCTTTTGATGATGAACTGCTTGCTGTGATGAACTGTGGGATGAAAGAAGCCCTTTCCTCCTCAAGTTTCTTCCGGTCATGGTGTCTCATCACAGCAATGGTCAACCTAACTAGGACACCTTAATCTCTGAGGGGATTAAGAAGGGTCCTGGGCTTGTGAGCAGAAGTGTAGCTTGGGGCACAGGTGTTCAGCCTTTAGATTAGCGCACCTCAAGATAACACACCGCCGGGAGCTACTGAAGGGAGCTCGGCAGCAGAGGCCTTCCAAACGGGGTCCCATGGCATCAGCCTATGCTTTTATTCCCCGATCTTAAGAATGGACTGACCTCTTCTAACAAAGGCCACTTCCTCCATTCCTCTGCTCTATCCCTTCACTCTCACCTACTCAAGATCACAACTCTAGCCATGGTCCTCCTAACTCTTGTATCAGCTTTTCCCCTCCCAATGGCACAAATACATGCAATGGTTTCTCCAATAACACAGAACCATTCAATTGTTTCTCTAGTCTTTAGAGAAATGCTGTTCATCTCTTTCCCCGGTCTAGCAACCACTTCACGTCTCTCTTTATGACAAGACTCCTCAAACCATTGGTAATTCTGGTAGCTTCTGTTCTCCTGATCTTTGTTGAATGTTCTGGGGATGAGTTTGCACCCAAGCAGTGGCTCCTGCCTTAGTAGCCCAGATGGTCACACCTCTCGCTGAAAGGCAGAATTTGGCCTGGCCAATGACTTTTGGTAGAAGGGGCTCTGGACTGGCTTTCCCCAGCCTTGAACCCTGCTCTTCCTTGTATTTGCAGATCCCTTCTCATCTCTGTGGATCTGTTGTCAATTTAGGCTTACCTTGGTGACCTTCAGTGTCAAACTTCTAGATTCTACCCACAAGCTATAGACTCCTAGATACCTGCTCCTGCTTCGTTTTTATCCCCAATTCCAGGCACACACATCCAGCTGCCCATTGGACATCTCCACTCGGAGATCTAAGAGAGATCCCAAACCTGAATTCTTGAGGCATCCTGAGTAAAACTTGCTCATCTTGAGCTGCCCATCTCAAGAAGAGCTACCCCATCCTTCCAGTTCCTCCAGCTTAAATGCTCAACTTTGGCTCTAATCTCCTATCTTTCACCTACTCTGTCAATAGACCTTGTGAGTCTCAAGTCTTGAGAAATCTGGCCACCTGTACCACTTCTGGTGTCACCGCCCTTATTCAAACCACTATTGTCCCCTACGTGGATCCCTACACTAGCCTTCTGAGAGGTTTGCCTGCCCAACCTTCTCCCTACTTCCATCACAGCAGTGTTGTATAACAGTTTCCTTGACAGTTGAAGCATTCTGTCCTGAAGGGAATCTCCTTAAGCAAGAATTTAAACGACTCAAAAGAAGCTTCAGGAAATGCCTGAAACTGACCAGATTCACTAAACCCAACTCACTGCTCAAGTAAACAAACAAACAAACAAACATCTGAGAGTCCCTCTCAGAGGCTGAGCTGAGACGACGATGCTCAGAGGAGAAACACTGCCAAGACTCAGACCAGACTAGCTGCCTAAAAGAAACAGAAACAAGTCGAGCTGCCTGCAGGAGGCTTAGACCAGAGTCCCTCAGGAAGGCCACTGTCCAACCAGTTGAGCTGCCTGCAGGCTACACAGTGTGCTCCAGATTGTAAGCCCTTCCATCTGTCACGTATACAGGCTGGGCTTTGGTGATGCAGCTGCCTTTGAGTCATTTCTGCTCCTGTAAGTCACCCCAGTGAAACTCATTGGTTCACCAAGTTGGACTCTGGTGGTATTTGAACTTTAGTGGTATTTGTTCTTTGTTTTGGTCTGTGATGAGTAGACGTGTGTGTTGTGTCTCCCCACAAGTTTTGTCACACAAGTAGCTAGAATGATCTCCTGAAGCAATAAATCGAACCAAGCTTCCAATAGACTCCACCTCCAATCCAGGCATCCAACACTGTGACCTGGCCCACAATCCCTCTTTCCCCTTGGTTTCTAGTGGTCCCATTCTCTAGATACACCCTTGCTCTTAAGCAGGGCAGGCATTCTCTGGGCTTGAGGCCTTAGCTCGTGGGGAAAAATGATTTCTTTAGTAATCAGCAAGCTTACTTGCTGAACTCCCTAAGGCCTATAATCTTTTCCCAGCGAGGCTTTCAGGGTGGTTTGAATAAGAAAGGCCTCCACAGACTCAAAAAATTGTATGCTTAGACTCCAGTTTGGAAAGTCTAGGAGGGGTATCCTTGTTGGAGGAAGTGAATCCCTGGGAATGGGCTTTGAGGACTCTTTCTATCTCTCTATCTCTCCATCTCTCTCTATCTCCCTCTGCCTACTGCCTGCATATCAGGATGTAGCTCTGGGCTTTTTCTCCAGTAGCATGCCTGCCTGCGTACCTTGTTCCTCACCATAATAACAATAATGGACCAGCCCTATAATAATGTAAGCAAACCCCCAATTCAATGCTTTCTTCTATAAGAGTTGCCTCAGTCATGGTAACTCTTCACCCCAATTGAACACTTGACACCCTCCTCTGTAAGAATTCAGCCCCCAGCCCCAGCAGAGGTACCTACTGCTCTTTCTTGCTTTGTTCTCCTCAAAGTGACACACTCACTGGTCCTTCACCAGCAGTCCATTTCCTTATCTGCTTTCTCTTTCAACACTGCTCCCTGAGGGCAGAGATGGCGGCTGTTTTGATCATCCCTGTAGCTTAGGGTTTACAAGCCTGGTCTGGAGTGAATGGGAGTGCTGTGGCCAGCACTGTCCTTTGGAGCTGCCATTTCATGCTATGTAGCAGATGTGCTCATTATGGGGGAAGATTGGCCTGGCTAGAAATCTTTCCGTAGTACAGATGAGATGCATACAGATGAGATGCAGTGAGCTTTGAACTAGGACTGAGAGAAGAGATTCAAGATGCATTTGACAACTGCAAGTAGGAGCAGTGGTGTTGAGGGAGAAGAAGCGGTTAGCATGATTTTGGAGCATCTAGCTTGGAGGACTATGGTGGTGAGTGGGCCATTAACTTGAATCTGGAAGGGAGATGGAGAAGAGGACTAGAGTTTGAAAGGAAAATGTGGTCAAATTGCTCTGCTGTCCAGGACACACACAGCACACACTCACACACACACACACACACACACACCAGTTAAAATGTGATAAGTTCCAGAACACTAGCCTCACCCGCCTACAGCTCTACAGAGACAAAGCCATGCCACTGACACCTGACTCCAAAACTCCCTCATGCAAAACCTGCCTGAGTGAACCGGAGCTTCATCACAAAGCCACCGCCAGCCTCCAGATGGCCAGATCCTCCAGTTATTTTAAATTATAATATCAGCTGCACCAAGCCTGATTCACCCCGGGGCCCCTCAGCCTGCCAGATCTTTGCCTTCTGTTTCAACACAACCTGGGCTTGTGATATTTCCTCTGACCCTCTGAATTGGTCACTTGTCGCCTCAGCTCAAGCAAACTTTTTCTTCTGTTTCCTCATAGACTTTGTGACACCTGGACAGTCCAGGTTTGTCAGGATGCCTTGGAATACCTAAATAACAAGTCAGGGGTTGTTACCTTGGGTACCTATGGATTTTGTGCATTATAATAACAAAGTTATGTAATTGTGTTGACTTCTAAAGATCCTATAAAAAGTTATTCTGTGGTGCTGGGAAGATAGCATAGTCCATAAAGGTCTTGCTATGCAAGCATGAGGTAGCCTCAGATCTGGGGTGGGGGGTGGGTGTGGGGAGCCAGATGCATCAGTATGGACCTGGAACCCCAGCTGGGACAGAGGCAGGGTGGAAGCAGAAGCAGGAAGATCCAAAAGGCTCCTGTCAGCCAGTCTAGCTGGAGCAGCAATCTCCAGGTTCAATGAGAAATCCTTTTTCAAAACGTAAGGCAGAGTGCAATTAAGGAAAACATCTAACATTTACTAATGGCCTTCACATGCATGCTTATCATGTGTATCTGTGCACACATGAGCATCCACAGGAACATGCACACACATGAATACACACAAAAGTTATTGTTAAATTATTTGGGAGTGATACCCACTGGCCATGGATTGAACTCGAATTTTTTACATGAATCCAGGACGGCTCTGGTTGTGTGCTTGTATGAATTAGCTTTCCATCACTATGACAAAATGCCAGAGGCAAACAGACTTTAACAAAGAACAGTTAATTATGGTGCATGGTTTCAGAGGTTTCTGTCTACTGCCCCTTGGTCCTATTGCCATGGGATTTAGCAAGACAACCCATGACAGTGGGATCACACTACAGAGTTCTGTCTGCCTCCTGCTGGCTGTGTATCAAACAGAAACACAAAGAGGACCTGGGGGTCCCAGAATCTCTTTTCAGTGTTATGTCCCAGTGACCTAACTTCCTCCCACTGTGGTCCCACTTCCCACAAGCACTCTGTGGTAGAGACCAGACATTCAGCACACAGGTCTTTGGAAGACATTCAAGGCCCAAAGCCTGGCAGCAGGGTTGTGTTGAGGAGTAAGTGAGAACCAAAAACTCCAGCCAGGCTCTGCCAAAAGCAGTGCGCCTATAGGACTGTAACCTCCCAGAGAAAGTGCCTTGATCGGGTCCCCACAAACTTGTAGTACAGGCTAGTGCTGACCTCACAGTGTGCTGCCAAGTGGTGGGGTATAAGAGGGCACAGAACTGTCACTCAAAGCTTCCCAAAGGACTGTTGGCCATAGATCTGAAGGATAGATATTGGCCATTGTTCTTTGAAACACTGGTTTCTTGCCCGAGGCTCACAAACACTTCACATACATTACAGTTTTTTCTTATGAATGAGTGTACATCATAAGGAACAGGGAGTTGACAACGATAGCTAGAAAGGATTGTGCAGGCTTTAGTTAATCCCAAACTAAGTATGTCCCCACATTAGAGAATCTCTCAGCTGGGCTTTTAACCAAGGGCCAGCCAGTTTTGCATAGTGTGTCTCCCACGTGGGCACACGGCAACTCGGGAAGTGAGGGAAGTGAGAAGCACTTCCCAGGGTGCAAAGGCATGTGGCTAACTGTGGTGGCTATTCTTGATTGTCAATCTGACTATATCTGGGGCTAACTGAACCCAAGTGGAGTGGCTGTGTACACCTGTGAGGGGTTGTTTTTACACCTGTGAGGGGTTGTTTACTTAATTAAATCATTTGAGGTGGGAAGACCCACCTTTAATCTGAGCCCTACCTTCTGCTGGCAGCCTCATGGAAGGACAAGGAGGAAGGGAGCTTGCTCCATTCTCAACTACTGGGTTCTTAGACCTTCCATTGGTAGGTAGCCATTGTTGGACTAGCTGGACCACAACATGAAAGCATTCTAATAAATCCATATGCATGTGTGTGTACATATATACATATTACATATATTACATATAACATATTTATTCTATCAGTTCTGTTCCTCTAGAGAACCCTGACTCAGACACTAACCAAGGACTCATTTTTCTGAAACAAGGACCTAAGAAGATCTCAGAACATACCTCGTATTCTTGTGTCCATTTCCGACTACACTGGGACCCAAGACATTGTGGCTCAGTCTTGGTACCCCTTCCCTCGATGTGGACTTCATCTCAGGGCCATTTTCAACCCAGTGATTTAGGCAGCTACAACCCTTTGAGCTATCAGATTTGGTACTTACAGTTAAATGTAACTGACCACCCTTCTAACTAGCCCCCATCCTTGCTTACATATAATCAAACATGCACACTCAGAAATGGGGAAAAAAAGGGCTGGGTGATGGTAGTGCAGGCCTTTAATCCCAGCACTTGGGAGGCAGAGGCAGGTGGATTTCTGAGTTCGAGGCCAGCCTGGTCTACAAAGTGAGTTCCAGGACAGCCAGGGCTACACAGAGAAACCCTGCCTTGAAAATTTAAAAAAAAAAAAAAGAAAGAAAAAGAAAGAAAAAAATGGGAAAAAAGATCAATATCAGAAATGCTACACCATGAAGTGAGGCTCAAAATCCACCTGCTTCCTTCAAGACAGAGTGTGTGTTACCCAACATTCTTCCCTCCCTTAGTCTGTGTTCACTTAGCTTCTAACAGTTCCTGTAAGGATGGGCTGTTCCTACCTTGCTACAAGAGTGCATAGCTAAAAAGCTTATCATCTATGGATTGTTTTTTTTTATATATAGTAATGATGGGAAAATTAGAGTTCCCAAGAAAGAACTTGGCAACAAATAAATCACATTGATTGACAACAGTGCCCCATCCAAACCAGATAGCCAAGCATAACTTCTAAGGTTAACCAGAGCATAGAACTTTAAAGGTCCCCAAACGGGCCTAAACACATGGATTAGTCAGTGTTAATACAATGCTACACCACATAGGAGCAGTCAGCTCCATCGATCCACTGGTTTAAGCCATGTAAAATGACTACAAGGATTTCTGCAAATGGTAATTAACTAATTAAAAAGAATTGGGCTTGCCATAGGAATTAAGAAGCGTGGGGGGATAATGTGATGATCTAGACTTATTTAAAGAAGGGAAGACGTTGCCAAACCTATTCTGAAAAGAGTGGTACTGGGTGGTGTTTCTTGAAGCCTGCTATCCGTTTGTCCTATGCTGAGAGCTTCAAATTTCCTCCACCTATCTCTGAGCTGCATGGATTAGGTCCATTGCTTGCAAAGCCACTGATGCTTTTTGGAGTTTTGATTTTGTTTTTGTTTTCATGTGCTTGAACGTTTCAGTGCAGAGATTATTTGCACCCTGGCTGTCACCTTTTTAGTCACCTCTGTCTCTCATACATATTAGTGTTTTTAATTAATCTGTTTTCGTTTATTGTATGGCCATTCAAAGGTCTCTTGCCAGAGGCCTGAAGTCCCCGTGTGTGTCCACCCTGCTTTACACAGAGTCGCTGGGGCAGCTTTTCAACATCCTGATGCCCAGTGGCATTCTGTAAGTTAAAGCAGAATCCCTGCCGCTAAACTATGGCATGAGGAGCTTTTAATGTCCCCCCAGTGCTTCCCCTGTGTCCAACTGGATGCCACTACAGAGCTCTCTCTATTAAGTGAAAACAGGCAGGAGCCCTGCTTGACCATCCCCATGCAAAAGTAATTTATCACTGTGTTATACTTATACGGAATGTCAAGAATAAGCAATCATTTTCTCCAAATAAAAGTAACCTGATGTCTAGTGACCAGTTAATCCTGGGATGTTGCTGCTGCTGCTGCTGCTGCTGCTGCTGCTGCTGCTGCTGCTCCTCCTCCTCCTCCTCCTCCTCCTCCTCCTTCTTTTGTTTTCTTTTGTTTGTTTGTTTTTGCGAGACAGAGTTTCTCTGTATAGCCCTGGCTATCCTGGAACTCTCTCTGTAGACCAGGCTGGCCTCGAGTTTAGAAACCCACCTGCCTCTGCCTCCCAAGTGCTGGGATTAAAGGCATGTGCCACCACCGCCCAGCATGTTGCTTCTTCTTGACTTCCAGGTAGTAAGTGTCATAATGTTTAAGCCATGGTGAGAATAAAGTATAGAGAAGAAAAGTCCAGTCCCTTCTATAGATATTTCCCAGCCAACCATACAAAGTACCACTCACTTGGTGGCTTTAAGCAACAGAAATACATCTTTTCCTCCATCTAGATCCATGGTTCCCAACCTTCTGAATACTGCAACGCTTTAATATACAATTCCTCATGTTGTAGCGACCCTAAGCCATAAAATTATTTTTGTTGCTACTTAATAACTGCAATTTTTCTACTGTTTTGAATCATAATGCAAATATCTGTGTTTTCTTGCTACACGCACTTGTCTACCCCAGTAGGTCTACAGTCTCAGGGTTAAAACCTAATCATGGACAAGAGGCATTATGACTCCAAATGGAGTCTGTCTCCTGAGGTAGCCTAGTCCCTGACATCTCCTAACTCAGACGTGTTCCAGATTGATCTCTGCTAAGTTTGTGGAGAGATCTGCATGCTTTCTTTACTCAGACATAATGATACCCTAAGAAATATGTCATTATAGCTAACACTGAGATTAAATATTATTTCCTGGCCTTCACAGTGCTTCAATAATCCTATTAGATTTCCTAGTTGTAATTAGCTGGG